>NC_069113.1:22127500-22272500 GCF_025612915.1 Magallana angulata | reverse complement strand
GCTTAGTTGCTAAAACACATTATAAAACATTGTACTACACTTTATGAATGATTAATTTTTGGAGTGTTTTAGCATCAATATGAATAATGTTTACCTGTCAATGGCATATTTCATGCGTAAAGAAAGAGTTTTATTGAAATACAGAAATCCATCCCTTGTTGCCCTTTCTACTGTTTTTTTTCATTCAGATCTCCTATAAATAAATGTCAACAGCTATTAATTTTACGATTTAATATCAGTGATTTAGCACACTTGAAGAATTTAATGGTACTAATTGATTTCACAGAATTGTTGGTGAAAATAAGGTTAATAGTTCAAAACTAGCGTAATTTTTGTGCGCTGTAAATTGCAGGTTTTTACCATGGAAAGCACTGTAACTCCCAGGCTGTCCATCCGAATTTTTTCAGACTGGGAGATACAGACCTGCAGCTGCTCAACCTGTTGAAAGCCCCGCTGTTTTTCCAAAGATCACACGTGTGTTTCTTGTAAAGTTTATTTACAAGCGCCTGTTTTAAACGCTGCGATTGAATCAGCTACTCGTAGTTGCAGCCAATCATAAAACGGAGCTTGTCATCGAATTTTCGTAATGAGATCTGCCAAGGGCTGACATGTGGAGCGAAGTGGACCGAAAACCCATGGCTAACAAAGATGGTGCATCACTTCGAGCATGCACATGTATTATAAAACTAACAAGAGGCCCATGGGCCACATCGCTCACCTGAGGAACAATAGGTATGATAAAGTCAGCTTAATGGAGTCATAATACAATCTGGACAATGTACATTAATACATGTAGATCCTGTATAAATAAAATCCATTTTTCCCCCTTGGAACTCGGATAGCCCTGATTGCTGAAAATATTTACAAGAGCAGACTTTAATCACCGCTCCTGCACATATATAGGGACTCAACGTTATGCAGGCAGGGATGACCGCACACCTACGCAACTCAACAGGTACCAATGTTAATGCAAGCAGAGATAACGCAAGCAGGGATGACATCACACTTGCGCCAACAGCTCAACCTAACGCAGAGAGTGCCGCACACTTGCACTAGAAAGGCCAGAACACCAGCAGGGATGACCATACACTAGTGCTCCGCCGCAACCACCACCAATACAAGCAGGTATGACCGCACACTTGTATCAATGCGATACAGGGCAGAAATGACCGCAGATTCTGTATCGTTGGTTAGAAAAACACGAAGACTAGAAAGAGCAGGGATGTCAACACCCTCAATCTCTCCGTACCTGTTCAAGATTAACCTCAAACAGTCCCTCGTTGCAATGCAATAGACACTGTCCCTATATATGTGCCAGCCTAAAATAATTCATAGTATCTAAAAATTGGAAATAAAAAATAAACAAACTAATCCAGCCTAACCCAAAACTACTTATGCAGAACAACTTATATACATTGAATATTTATTATTGTATAAAAATAATCATCACATTAATTGGTTAACAGTGGATGCATTAATTAAAATAATCAAGAATCAATAAATCAAGGGCAATAACCCAAAACAGTAATACAAAAATATTCTAATGAAAAAATAGCTGCCTGCTTCAATTTTATAGTCATATCACATGTTGAGTATTGCAGTTCTCAAAAAGATCCTTTACAATTGTTTATATATGGGATATTTAGCTACATCAAACTCTGAACCTTCTTGTGAGGCCGAAGAATTGTCCTGGAGCCAAAGTCTTAACAATTAAAAAGAATCATCTTGCTGATTAGTTTCTGAGAAGAAGATTTTTAAAGATTTACTCTTTATTCCTATGTAAAACTTTAACACCCCCCCCCCCATGTGGCCTCACCCTACCCCCAAGAGTCATGATTTTCACAACTTTGAATCTACACTACCTGAGGATACTTCCCACAAGTTTCAGCTTTCCTGGCTGATTAGTTTCTGAGAAGAAGATTTTTAAAGATTTACTCTATATATTCCTATGTAAAATTTTAACATCCCCCCCCCAATGTGGCCTCACCCTACCCCCAGGGATCATGATTTTCACAACTTTGAATCTACACTACCTGAGGATGCTTCCACACAAGTTTCAGCATTCCTGGCTGATTTGTTACTGAGAAGAAGACTTTTTAAATATTTACTCTATATATTCCTATGTAAAACTTCGACCCCCATTGTGGCCCCAACCTAACCCCAGGGGTTATGATTTTCACAACTTTGAATCTACACTACCTGAGGATGCTTCCACACAAGTTTCAGCTTTCCTGGCTGATTAGTTTCTGAGAAGAAGATTTTTAAAGATTTACTCTATATATTCTTATGTAAAACTTCGACCCCCCCCCCCATTGTGGCCCCACCCTACCCCCGGGGGTCATGATTTTCACAACTTTGAATCTACACTACCTGAGGATGCTTCCACACAAGTTTCAGCTTTCCTGGCTGTTTAGTTTCTGAGAAGAAGATTTTTAATGATTTACTCTATATATTCCTATGTAAAACTTCGACCCCCCATTGTGGCCCCAACCTACCCCCGGGGGTCATGATTTTCACAACTTTGAATCTACACTACCTGAGGATGCTTCCACACAAGTTTCAGCTTTCCTGGCTGATTAGTTTCTGAGAAGAAGATTTTTAAATATTTACTCTATATATTCCTATGTAAAACTTCGACCCCCCATTGTGGCCCCACCCTACCCCCGGGGGTCATGAATTTCACAACTTTGAATCTACACTACCTGAGGATGCTTCCGAACAAGTTTCAGCTTTCCTGGCTGTTTAGATTCTGAGAAGAAGACTTTTTAAAGATTTACTCTATATATTCCTATGTAAAACTTCGACCCCCCATTGTGGCCCCACCCTACCCCCGGGGGTCATGAATTTCACAACTTTGAATCTACACTACCTGAGGATGCTTCCACACAAGTTTCAGCTTTCCTGGCTGTTTAGTTTCTGAGAAGAAGATTTTTAAAGATTTACTCTATATATTCCTATGTAAAACTTCGACCCCCATTGTGGCCCCACCCTACCCCCGGGGGTCATGAATTTCACAACTTTGAATCTACACTACCTGAGGATGCTTCCACACAAGTTTCAGCTTTCCTGGCTTTCTGGTTCTTGAGAAGAAGATTTTTGAAAATTTCTCGAAATTTTTCATTAATTTCTAATTATCTCCCCTTGAAAACGGATGTGGCCCTTAATTTTCACAACTTTGAATCCCCTTTGCCTAAGGATGATTTGTGCCAAGTTTGGTTGAAATTGGCCAAGTAGTTCTTGAGAAGATGTTGAAAATGTGAAAAGTTTACGGACAGACGGACGACAGACAAAATGTGATCAGAAAATGACTGTATTGCCAACAATTTTGCAAGAATTTGAGATTATTTAATGACACTGAAAACTTACTCTTAGATAATTGAATTTACATAATGTAACCGGCCATGTCAAACTCAAAGCAAATATATCACAAGACTGCGATTCACAAACAATCCTGAAATATAAACAGTGAATATGTGAAACCAGCAGAGCGCAGAGTAACAAAAAAATAAAAACACTAAAGTAACGACAATTGCATAATATATATGATGCTTAGATATATATAAATGTACAGTGAAACATACAGTGAAGCCGTGGTGACAATACACAGCAAAGACAAACAGCAATTATTCTTCGTCATGATTGAAATTTTTCGTCGTTAAAATTTCAAGTATTTGAGAAATAAAGTACGAGTTTTCGTAAATGTTGCAGGATAACCTCCTCGGTCTCGAAATGTTGTTTGAAATATAAAAGCCGAGGCGTTATTGTTACGATAACAAGAACTTTATTTCTATTCTACTAACAGCTCAGTATTTCTACAGATCATTTCTCCTATAGATCTAGGTCATTTTGACAGCTGTTCCGTGTAACCCCAATGGTTTTGTTAGTAATGTTTACATGTGTATCGATCAAAAGAATCACATGCAGACGACAGAATTTTTCTTTGGATTTTTAATACTCTTTACTTATTTATAAAATATCTTTGAATCATGTTCCTAATATTTTAAGGGCAATTTAATACGATAATTACTACTACACGTTAAATATTTTATGTAAAAACACGCAGTGAAAATGTGCTAGGGAGGTCCTAGGAACAGCCGTATTGATCTCTTAAAAATAAACATTTGAGGCAATACACATCGTTTTGACTGGAACTAACACGTGAAATTGACATGGTTTTAAAACTTTTTACGGTTTGAGGTTGTACTTTCATGATCAGTGCGAGACAAATAGGTATTTCTGATCTGATAATTTACTGATGACGTTCGTGGTATATTGGAGAATAATGTCCGCGGCATCTCTTTGATCTCGGCAATAACTGTAGTAGAATGATATTTAAACACTTTCAATCTTCCGTAAAATAAGGAACCAGGTTAATAACAAGTTATAAAATTATAAGGAGAAACAACATATTAAAGGAAATAATCTGTAAAACCTTAAATTATATGGCTGTTTTTACTCTCATAACCTGTCAATATCAATTAACCTTTTGAATCTACTCTTAATCGTTCTAGTTAAAATATACAAGAATGTTAGAAAACACTTTGTTTTTTAATTGATTCGTAATACCCTTAAGTGGTTAAGAAACGTTTTGGGGATAAAGCAAACATTATCAAAAACCTATATCACGACCTGCATTTCATTGTACTTCACTTAATCTAAACATACTTTAAAACTTTTCGTAACAAGATGGCAATTCAAATGTTTTATCAAAATGGTTGTATCAATCGATTTAGTTGCAGATAAAAATAGCAGAGTGGTTAAAGTATCGGGCTTGTAAACTGCTGAATCTACGTGGGAATTTTGCTCATAATGACTGAACTATTTTTTTTTTTTATCTAAAATTGCAATTTTGGACTGTTTAAATTATACAATGTATATATTTTATTCATCCTATTCAAGTAATATTACAGAAGTTTGTAATTTAAAACGTGTACGAGTTTGTGTTTTTTTAACTTCACATTCTCAAACACGTTTTTGGAATTTATTAGTTGAGATTTCATAACTCGTAAAATATAAATGTGTGCGTAAATCTACGCAGTTTTGTGACACGAATATATTTAATTTATTTCTTAAAATGGTGATTTTCTTATCAATTTGCACGCAAATTAAGTTTAAATTTCTAAATAATGTATAATATAAGAATATATTAACTAATCAGTAAGATTATTTTTGTTGTAAAAGATTCAAGTTTGAACTTACGTGTAGACGACACTGTACAAGTTATATACAGAACGTGTAGAAACTCTGTCATTACAAAAAACTGATGATGTAATACGCGAAGAATTAAGTTGATTCTCCTAGCACACGTATCCGTTTGAAATCTCAACCTTTCTATTCTGCTGATTTAAGAAACTATCTTCAGGTGTAGAGAGCCACCTTAATTAGGATAAAGATAAAATAAAGATTCAAACTGGTAACTGATTTCACATTTAAGTATTTGAAGGATGCACTAAGGATTACTAAGAATTTGAGAGTATTGATCCTATTTTAAACCAAAACATGAAGCCTTGCATTATATGAGGAAACTTTTTATCATAGCTTTGCCGGGACTCTGAGATCGCTTGTTATAAATTGTATATAATTACCGTCTCACAAGGGAGACGATATTCCCAGTTTCTCTGGGTTGAGAACTTCCTTTCCTTTGGGACCAGTAGAAAATAAATGATATGAAAATGAACATTTGTCTCATTTGTTGAAATGTTCCTCAGCGCAAGGAAATAAGTTCGTAATTATTCGCGATTTGGCTAATTGTATTCGGCGCGTCGACGCGCTCGCACAACAGGTTGTGTTTGTTAATTAAATTATCGATTATACGATTTTATTATCATCGGGCACGATGTTTCATTCTGCCAGATTGAAGGTGAACAACGATGGTACATGTAGTTGATGCACAAATTAATGAATAATCCCAATATCAATAAATTTGATTTAAGATGAGGTACCTTATGTCTTTTTCATTGGAAAACTATTCGAAACATTGAGTATATAAGAGTAAAGGTGCATGATAAACGAATGAGAGAAAATTTTGATACGGTGAATTTGATACTGTGAGTTTTCTTATATAAATTGGTTTGATGTGAATGATCAGAAACGATTTTAAGTTTTGTCATTAAACTTGCTAAACATTGCTAACTACATGTACTACTAGAAATAGATTATCTTATTTCGAGAGCATTGGGGGGAGTGAGCATACAGCTAAGCCGGTAGCTGATGTTTAAAAATGTTCCTGCAATAAAGAGATAGTATTTTGTACTATAATAATTATCATATAGTACAAAGAATTGTCACATTATTAAAAGAAATATTTCAACTTCAGACATCTGTGCCCTGAACCACCATCCAAGCGGAGAAATCGTACTCTGGATAAGTATTCATTCATGTAATATGATACGTGTTTTGGAGAGGAAAATCAGAGACATAAATAACAATTATTTATGTGTCTGGGAAAACAAAACATTTTTTGGTTATTCTGTGTGCATATGTATATTACCTTACACTATTATATTTAAATTGTCAAGAAATTCTCGCTTGATAAATAACAATTTATCGGGAATATATGTCCTGGGGAATTGGAAGTTATAGAAAAAGTCTGTAAAAGTACTGGGCCTTCTTGTCATTAACCTTAGAATAATATACATTTAACAGACGACTCTTTGCCGTGTGTAAACAAATTTTTGATATTTATATCATATTATTTACATTAAGGACAACCATTATGGACAAATCTTGCCCCACTTGGCTATACATGTAAATTTACATACTATGTTTAGGCCTGTTCGGCTGTTGGCTCAAAGAGTTCAATATCTGACCCAAGGTGTTAATAAATACTAAGAGTATGTGTTTGTGAAACACTTATACCCTGTATGACGTTTTATAGACAAGATTTGTCTTACAAGAGTAGACTAGACTCCAGGATCAATGTCATGTTTAAAAATATTAAAAATAGTGTTCGGTGATGTCCAAAGAAAAACAAAACAAAGCTCTAACCGCTCAAAGTTATAGCAAAATGGACAAAATCCAAGGTCAAATAACGAATTACAAATGAAATACAATGAACATATGGTTTATGCACTAAAGAATAAATCTTCTACGCGTATATATGAAAGCTCTACCGCCTACCGTTAAAGCTTATAATTCAACTGAATCAAAAGTGAAAAAACTGTTTGACAAGGTAATAACTACCGGGCTTGATATTTCTCGACAACAATGTAAGCGATAATGCTTCAAGATAAAGAAAAATCGACGTCATTTGAGTGTTTTACTACGGAGAGATTTCACTTGGGATAAAAGAGATGAGATGGGCGCACTGGCGCGCCGACTACAATTAGCCCGTGTTTAAACTATTTTCGTAAAGGATTATGTGCGGGATGAATCACAATGTATGTTGCATTACATACGTAATAGTGATTATAGGGGTGTGTAATTACCATTGCCCGACGCCCGGGGCTACCGATTTAAGATAATCATCTTACTCTTCCATGTTGCCTTATGTTGCTTAATTCTTCTGACTAATGCCCTTATGCCACCCAATTTTCTTACATAATTTTGTTTTCACATTCATTGAATATCCTGTTCTTTTGCAATCATCTTATAGTGTGTTTAAAGCTGCTTGGTTTGATTTTGAGGCATATTTTTTTGATGCAATAAAAACATCGATTTTGTGTTGTATATGTATTTAAATGAATTGTCTAGTAGTTTGTTCGATTATGAAAACGATATTTACAAGTTTAAAAAGAGAAACAAAGTTTGTTTACCAAACAAAATACGCCGAGCGGAAGTTTGAATATTCAACAGAGAAGATCACGTGACTTTCAATTTCACAACAAGAGATGGAAACTGAGGTTTGTAACGTGTTTTAACATGTAAGATACAGTCAAACTTGTATTAAGCAGTCACCTTTGGGAGGCACACAAAGTGACCTCTTATCAGAGGTGACCTTTGAATAGAGACTTAGGAATTTGCCATCATCAGTTACCTTATCTAAACAAATATTAGAGTTTTTATATACTTGCATTTAGCATACTGATCTAAATAATGAATAAAGTTAATAGCATTTATTATACATGCATTTACAAATTACAAAACAAAGAATTGTGCAGTCAATTTTTTATTTATTTTTAATTTTTGAAAAAGTCGCTGATTTTGGTCTGCACTCCTGACTTGCACTTGATGTGTTCTTCTGTTATCATATCATCAATAACTGTAAGTTTATCTAATATTTGAGCATAAATTTTGAATAAATTTTCATTTACGCCAAATTTTTGCAGAACTTCTCCCGACAAATAACAGACTCACACTCCTCACTCTCTTCTTCCTCATAATCCTCATCTTCCTTCTCATTCATTTCCTCAATAATCTCTGAAGCTGGCTTGTCCCAGTCCCTTTCTTGATTGTCACATGCTTCCATATCCGCGTCCATCTTGACTAACTCTCGGAATTCACAACCGAAAAGTTCCCTTGGCAGCTGAAGGACAGCAAGTGGGACATCATCATCTTCATCTTCATCATCATCACCCCCATCATTCACATCCACTTCAGTTGTTGGAAGGTTCTCATTTTGCATATCAACAAAACCACATCTTTTAAAGCACTTCACTATAGTGGACGTTTCAACTTCTTTCCAGCTTCTGTCAATCCAGTAGATTGCATCCAACAGAGAAATAATTTTCAGGATTTCTGATCCACATTTGGAGCTGTGATCCATTTCACGAACCATTTTCTTAAGTTGGCGATTTCTAAATTTCAGTTTGAGGGTTTGAATAATTCCTTGGTCCATTGGCTGTAATTTTGATGTAGTGTTTGCTGGGGAAAACTGAAGTTTAATGTTAGACAGATTTATTTTTAAGTGTGATGGTGCATTGTCAAGATAAAGTAAAATTTTCCTTTTCTGGCGGACCATTTTTCTACCACTCTTCCATGATGTGGGAAGTCATCCAAGCTTTTTTATTGAACTTTTATTGACTCTTTCCTAGAGGAGTAAGTTTTTCACCCGTCATGCTGGCACATAGGGCTACGGTGATCATTTCCTTTGACCGTTTTCCTCCAGCACAGTCTTGTCCCTTAACATGAAATGTTTGTCTTGTTGTAGCTCTATCAAAATTGAAAAAAAATGTTATGTTCTATACATCAATTATTTTTTTAAATGAATTCTTAAAAAAAAACAAGTACCTGAAGAAAAGGCCCGTCTCGTCCATATTGAAGATATTCTCGGGTTCGTATTCCTTGATAAGATCTGAAATCCTTTCCATCCAAGATTGCACAAGGTCATTGTCAACATCCCCTCGCTCACCACTATGGGTACCAAACACAACGTTATGTCGCTTGGTAAATGAAGCCAACCATCCATTTGAAGCTTTAAAATTTTGATTTCCGAGATCTTTGGCAAATTTAAGTGCCTTCATTTTCAGGAGTGGCCCTGTTACATTTATACGTCTACCAACGGCATCTTGGAACCATTTCCAACAAAGGTCATTGATATCCTCATTACCAGTCTTCTGACGCTTTCTTTTACTGTCAGAGGGTGCATTATTCTCAATATCATTAATAATTTCGGCCTTTCCTTTTAATATGTTCGTCATTTGCGTCTTCCCAACATTAAACTTCGGGAGTCCCGATTCCATTAATTTGATAGCTTCATGCCGCTCATTAAGAGTTAAAACCTTCCTTGTCGCTGACATTCTCGCAATATTAACACCAGCTATTTGTATGACTTTATATAGAAAACAAACACTGTAAATACAATTCATTCGTATATTTCTTAACCAACCGTATCTGAACTCAAAATCATATTATTAAATCGATCGATTTTCTCTAGCCTCGTCTCGGTCATTTATTACATCTATTTCATCAGTTAACATAAAAAAAAACCAAACACTGTAAATACATGTTTAAACAATTTACTTGTTCCCCTTCCTATCTGAACTGCCAATTATATAATTACGACGATCGGTTTGGCTTCTCTCACCTCAGGCGTATAATTATTGTGTACATTAGTTACCTGATATTCGGACGCCATGTTTAGATCCCCGAATGTAAATCACGTGACCGACCAAAATGGCCGCCTAATGCATGTCAAAAGTACAGTTTCGGATCAAAATACGATGGCCGCTGACCGCGTTAGACAGGTGACCGCTCTTAAGAGGGCAATCATATAGGATATAGGATATTTTATCGGGAGGAAATAAAATGACCGCATACGAAAGGTGACTGCTTAATAGGGGTGACCGCTTTGGCAGTTTTGACTGATTTTTTTTTTGGTTATTTCAAAAGATACATGTTAAGTTAGGCAAAAAAGCATTCTGGTTGATAAATTATATGTAGAATGCTTCATATTAGACATTTTGGAACAATCAAACTCCATGCCTGACACACCACAGCCACCTTGACCTGGAGTTCGCTATGATATGCCAACAGAGGAGGAAAAGGTCTGCTGCAGGAAGACTCCAGAAAACTGCACAACTCTCTTGCCTGTATGAACTAATTGTAACCTTAATTAAGGATATTTTTTAAAATAATACAAATTAATATACAAAATGACATTTTATTAAGATTTTTCCTAGATGCAAGACTGGATAAAATTGATTTGTTTCTTATCAAACAGGATTTTCATGTGTTGTGCTTGGACGAAGCTGTTCTCGCCTTGGCCATACTATACAGGGAAGATGTGTTAGCTCTCCCTGCTGATGAGAAATACAATAGGGCCAACAGGCATGCTGCCTACAGACAATTTATCTTATGGACCTATGGAAAGCTTGGAGCAGGGCAGAGGAAAGTCATTCCAAGCTGTGTGGTGTGGAAAATTAGGGAGAAATACCCAGAGCCTTCTGGACAATACGTCGGATTTCATCCTGGGAGACTTGCTTAATAAGAAACTTTTATCAAGTAAATATTTTATTCAATGAATTCTCAATATTCTTTTTCTTAGATTGCACATGTAATGAACATACAAATGAAAGAAAACGAAAGTTGTTTGATACACAGTAGCTTTTTGAGATGTTACAAATTGTCACACCTTTTCAATGAATTTGGTCAATATTTACTGCAATACAAGGCAAATGCATTTTTGGGAGTTGATTTTAATCAACTCTCCTATGCACTTACTCGGGCAACGCGAAAGTGAAACAGTGTTTGGACCTAAGCACAAATCAATACCGCTGACAACACTTAGTTCTTAAATATAATCGATAAATTCGATGCTATGTATTTGAAGCATTGTTTCTCAAGAAAACTTATTTATTAATACAATAAAAGTAATAAGATTTTAAATTGTACAAACAGTTAAGATATTTTTTAAAGTCGTATGTATTCCTACGCTAGAGATCAATGTAGTCTCGTTCAACCAGACGCTTGGCCGTCTCCGTTAATCGACAAAACTCTTGAGTCTCTCTTGCTTGTCGGAGATAAACGGAGACAGCCGAGCGCTTGGTTGAACAAGACAAGAGTTCAGTCTTGCCTGGATCCATACAATTTCTCAGAAATAATTCGATTACTAACACTATCTGTCATGCAAAGTCACATATCGTTGATTTTGAATAAATGATAATCGACAAAATCTACTCCCGTCAGTACTTTGATTAATAAAGCAAACAGAAATAGGTAAACCAAGCAAAACCTGAATTATGAGAAAAGAAGTGTAAATGATGTGCAATAATGCAAAACATAACTGACATTCAATAAAAAGCATCCACTTTGAAACTATACATCATAAAACGAGACCCAGGGGCTACATGTACATTGCTCATATTGGCATTAACTGTAAGCATCGTTTGGTACAAGAATGGCTATATAATTACATGTACCGGTATATATCTAGTCGAACACAAACAATAGAATCTCAGTACACATTGTCAATTCAATTATTTCTACTGATTAAAAGCCATCATTAACAATTAGCTATCTTAGTCATTTTAGTTTATTTAAGTTTAATTATTTCATTTGTGCACCTAAAAAAATGAAACATTAAACATGAAAAAATTACAACTACCAATTTCAATATAAAGGAAAATATACTGATTTGTCATTGATTTTGGGGCGTTTCACTCGTAATCAATAACAGCAGACCGGTCTGTTACTTTAATATGCAGATTTTGATTCTCACCTTCATCTGGCTTTAAAATATGTGTGCTTTAAATATTTCTAACTATTTTTGAAGCATTTTTTATTATTATGACCATAAACGGCGGACAAATTTTGAACAGAAAAGCTCACTTCAGCCTGGCATAAGAAATTGAAAGTCTGTTTATTGAAATCTTGATTTTTTCTTGACCACAAGCTCGGTCGTTGGAGGTGGTGACTTTGGGGCGATAATTCTGGAATGCGACGAGGGTCTCTTTCTGCAAGTTCAGCTGCCTGGTGCATTCCTCCCACCGACTCCAAGCGACTTTGGAGAATCTTCCTCATGATTTCTGAAACATGGCTGAAGGTCTTCTGAGTTTTTCTCTGGACTACAGTCCACCTACCAGTCTTCTTGGAATAAGTCCTATGATATCTGAATAAAAATATGACATGTAATTAAGGATTGATAAAAATTAGGTTTAACCTTTTAGCATTGTTGAACATGAGAGCAGTAATTCTTAAGAGAATATAATGGCAAAAAAACCTTTCGACCAGTGCTCAATAGTAGACAATGTATGAGACATTGCTGTATATTAATTCTTACAGTTAAATAGACCTGAGCGTATATGTGAAATCCCAAATATTTTACCTTGTTGTGCTATCCTTTTGAGTATCTGTTGAAAGATCCATACTCAAATTGTAGTCAAGAGCTGCCAAGATGTTTCTTGCTCTGTATACTGGTGGTGAATACGATATCCTCTTGGATGCATACATGAGAATGTGGTTATTAAAACCTCTAAATTTGATGTACTCCTTCAGGTGTAATATCCCTCTGCTATTAATTTTGCCATATATTTTTTAAAACAAATTCATATCGATTTTCATCAAGTCAATATCAATCGATTCATATGAAACAAATCGATTCATATGAAACAAAAATGAAGTGATGAAGCGCTGCTAGATTTTTCAAAAATTGATAATGTGTCTAATCATGATATGAAGAAAACTAGACATAGTGATTAGAAAAAGCAAAATTTTACCATCGCAGGATAAAATTAAAATCCAAAATGTATAAGAAAATAATATATAGTTATATATATTTTCATTTCATATTACAAAACATATTGAAGCGCTGCATTTTAGTTCAGAATAGCATATTGTTGTATAGGTTTGCAACAACACTTGCTTTAATCAGCAAGAGTTATCTTTCTTTATCATAGACTTTTGAAGGTTTTACATACCTGTTTTAATACACTTCATGATAAATTGCCACAGTTTCTAAATTTTCAGAAAAAGGTTTTCTGTTTTCAAATTTGGATACGATAATAGTAAATGGATCCATATATTTTAGAAATCCTAAAAATGTAAACCAGAGCATAAATTTTGTTATAACACAACAAGGGGATGAAGCGAATAATCTTTCAGTAATTGGTATAATATCAATATAGGGATTTATTGTCTTAAATCAAATGAGATATTGGTGGGTTTTTTTTAATTTTGTTTTCCCATATCTGCTCCCTCAGAATAGAAAAGCCTTATTAAATTTTAAACATTTGAAATATTATAAGTTTTAAACGATTATAAGTATAGAATTTTAATTCTCCTAGTCATATTTTTCCCAATTATAATTCATTCAGCTCTGTGAACGAGCTATAAATAGGGAAATAAAAACATTCCATCCAAATATTTTCTGGCCTAAAACATCAAACATAAAGTGTACATGTACTGAACAAGTACATAAAATTTTGTTATATTTAAAAAAAGAATTAATCCATCGGGATTGGGAGGGGGAGGAATAGTCATGTAGATACATGTATTGCCTCATAAATACTTTATCATTATGATACATTTCTTGTACTATTTTAAAAAGTGTTCTTTACTTTTTTGCCCCCTGCTTCAAAAAAGCTCTGGGGTTCAATTCGTTCCCTTCATTTTTTTTCTTCTATATTTGAATTTAAATAAGTCTATCGCCTTCAAACATAAATTGGGACCTAGTACCACCTCCCTTGTTGTTACATGCCTTAATAATTGTGAGTTAACAGAAACAAAGTGATATATTTTCTACAGAAGTTATCTCTCTTATCAGAGGGACATTCCACCTTAAAATAAAAAAAGAAGTTAAGTCAGTAAACTGTAAATACAATAATAATTACATGCAGAATAAGGCATTCTGATAATTCATACCTGAAATTGAGATAGTATTGGATATTATTCAGGAAGCGCTTGCCAAGTACGATTTTGGTCAGGGCTAGATGTGCTGGGCTTCCTTTCTCTATCCATTCTTTGTCCCTGTTTCTTCTAATTCACCATGGGAGCACGATCCTGGTGACAGATTGACATGACAATGCCCATTCATGTTCGTTCTGAACATGATGAAGCACTCCTGCCCATAGATCCTAAAATTAAGAGAGAAAATGATTTCTACTACTATCAAGTAGTGCATATTAAGCATCTTTTGAGCTCTCCCACATGACCAATTTTGAATAGGAAGAAAATTATCTTTTCTAAGTACATTATGCATGGCTTTAAAACTAACAAAAAATTTACTTTGATATTTTAAAGAAGTAAACATGTTGATTTAAACTTACGCATTCAAAGCTCACAGTTTTCTGAATGTGCTGAAGGTTTCACATGACACATATTACAAGTGAATACTGTATACATTGTACAGGATAATTTTTTACCTATGAGATTTTCGCTCTTCTACACTTTCAAATCGTTTTGCCCCGTTTGCCAAAACAAAGCTGTGTTTAAGGAGAGATCATTTGAGACATCAGTTTTAAATTTGTTTGTTGGCAAAAAGAGCAACAGGGGCAAACATATAACAGGGCTAATATATAACAGGGCAAATATTTCACTGTTTACAGTATTCTACTTAATGAATTTAATTTATGAGCTACCCATGGGTAGGAAATACATGTTATACAAGACTTCAGTCTGTGATGGGAGATTTGTAGTAATTATATCAGTTTAATTTTCATTAAAGTAAACAAATTATATAGTTACCAAAAATTCTTCATGGGTGTTGGCCATTTTACTGCAGTGCCTACAGTGCTAACTATATCTTGGCTCCAATTCGGCAGCTCCCTGCAGCTCTTTTCTTGACCAGCCTATAATGGCAAGTTTATAATGCTATATCTATGTTTGTATATATTGTATTAACTTCTAGTTTTTACATCAAATGAGTTATAAAATATGGTTGTTAAAAAAATTGTATTAACTTATATTTTTTAGATCAATAAACGCTGAACCAGAGTTGCCGGACGACATCATACCTGACGACGGTGTCATCCACTACACGATTCTGGAAAAGGGAAGCAAAAGAGGAGGACGCTTGCTGATCGCCAGCAATGGATATCCTTTTGGAGTAAAGGTATGATATGAAACAAAATCAAAACTCAACAAGAATAAAATTCCTGGGTCCCCCGCCGGTCAAGCAGTATACTAGTAACGACCAAGGCTGATTAAGGAACTTGACCAAGGTATTAGTGGTATAAACATTTGGTATAAATTTCATGTAAATCCGTCAAAATTTGTAGGCATGAGAGCGCTTACAAGGTTAATTTTGGGATAAAACGGAGTCATTATTGTGGTCAAAGTCCCATAACTCCAACAAAAAGTATCGACCGATGCTGATTTTCGAACTTGACCGAAGTATTAGTGGTGTAAACATTTGGTATAAATTTAATAAAAAATCCGTCAAAATTTGTAGGCATGAGAGCGCTTACAAGGTTAATTTTGGGATAAAACGGAGTCATTATTGTGGTCAAAGTCCCATAACTCCAACAAAAAGTATCGACCAATGCTGATTTTGGACCTTGACCAAAGTATTAGTAGTATAAACATTTGGTATAAATTTAATGAAAATCCGTCAAAATTTGTAGGCATGAGAGCGCTTACAAGGTTAATTTTGGGATAAAACGGAGTCATTATTGTGGTCAAAGTCCCATAACTCCAACAAAAAGTATCGACCAATGCTGATTTTCGAACTTGACCGAAGTATTAGTGGTGTAAACATTTGGTATAAATTTAATGAAAATCCGTCAAAATTTGTAGGCATGAGAGCGCTTACAAGGTCAATTTTTGGATAAAACAGAGTCATTAATGTGGTCAAAGTCCCAAAACTCCAACAAAAAGTATCAAACTGTGCAAGGAGTTACGATGCTGTAAACCAAGTGGCAAGTGAATGTCATTTAAAATTCCCTCATAGAATGACGAGCGTATCTATGAGGAAATACACTGCAACTTTGACACAGGTGAGAACTTGACCAAGGTAATAGTGGTATAAACATTTGGTATAATTTTAATTAAAATAATTTAATGAAATTCAGTCAAAATTTGTAGGCATAAGAGCGCTTACAAAAAAGTGTTACGGATGGACGCACGGACGGACGCCCGGCATTTCTATGTCCCCGCTCCGCGTTGCGGCGGGGGACAATAACTTATTCATGAATTCACTGTAAAATCTAGATTAAAAGCTTCAATAATGTACGATATTTTTTCCCTATAAATTATATATATTATAGCATTCTTTAATAATTCTTATTTGTTTCAGAATGCTAAAGAGTCATCTACACTATGGACCTGCAGCGTTCGATCGGCAAAACTGCGCTGCCACGCAACAGTAAGCCAGAAAGGGGATCACTTCAGACCAGGTGTCCAGCCTCACTGCCATCCAGCTAACGCCCGACTGCCCATCTACAAAGAGGTTGCTGCAGTGGTGAGTTTTTAATGATATGAAATGTTTATTATACATGTACGTAATTTTTATTGTACCCTGTCTTCATTATGCTTATTTGTCCGTTATTCTTCACAGGTGAAAGAACGGATTAGCGCCCAGCCTCATTCGAGAGCCGGTGGTGTTGTCGCTGATGTGATAACAAGTGTCATCCCAGAGGAGCAGTGGTTTTTGGCTCCAAAGCAGAGTCTACCGCCAACAAGTTCAGATCACCCTACCGTTGCGATCAAAGGGTGCATCTTTCACTGGACACAGGCAGTTTGGAAGCATGTTCAGTCTTTAGGCTTGGCCAGAGCGTACAAGGAACAACAGTTAGTCCACAACTACATTCGTTAGCTACTCTCCTTGCCTTTCCTGCCAGCACAACACATTCCGGAGACATTCCACCATTTGAGAAGAAGAGCCAACACACCACAACTTCGAGGCCTGGTGGGCTATATTGACTGACAGTGGTTTCGCCATCGAGTATATTGACTGAGCGTGGTTTCGCCATCGAGTATTCAGAGTCCAGGACTGGTCAGTGTTTCGGCGGACAGTGCGCACCAACAACGACGTTGAAGGTATGTTAACAAGTCAATTATGTTTTCCAATGATAGAAATAAAGTGATGTAATTTTGATGTAAATTAAGAATCATATAATACAATTTTGAAATAAAATAAATTTTAATAAATACTAAAAAAAAATAATGCAATGAACTAATGCACCATTATTAATAATCCCTTTTTTCCAGGCTGGCACAACCGACTGAACACATTGGCCAGGCACGGGGGTGTCCCATTCTACAAGTTGGTGCTACAACTGCGACAGGAAGCAAAAGTGGTTGATGTTGCTGTGCGATCTGCGGACTTTGAGAGAGAGACTAACCGGATATAAACTGCCCAGAAGAAGAGGATCCAGAAAGCCTGGGATGAGTACATGGAAGGAGCTTGGACCACCAGTCACTTTCTGCGAGCGATATCATCGTGTTACAGCCCGACCGTCAACACCGAGTGATCGAACTGTTCTAATATGATGTGATGACTATGTGATGACTGACTGACTCTCGAAATGTGTTGAACAGTGACTAACAGTATTTAATTATGTGTGTCATGTGTTTCATGTAGTGATTATAATTGTTGTTTTTGTGTGCTAGTTATATGTGTATTCTGTAGTGCTTGTTGTATTTATTATTTATGTATTTATTTTATGTTTATCTTGTAGTGCTTGATATATTTGATGTGTGTAGTGCATGTTTGATATTCATTCATGATTATAAAGCAAACTATTGAATAAATTATAAATGCATTTTTATATATATCTAGCAATATTATACTAGATGAAAATCATTTGTACAGGCATGATGAAGGAATAAGAGATAATTTTTAAAACTTCATTGCAAGCACATTATTATTTACAAATTATAGTTATAAATATAATTAAATTATTAAATATTTATAAATATATTTGCTAATTTAATTATCATATACCCTTAATTAATAATAAGATCGTAAGATTTGAATTAATAATAAGATCGTAAGATTTGAATTCTTGTTCAGTATCGTGTTTGGGATTTTATACTGATTTTGTTCCTGAAATGTAAATCCATCATCCATTTTAATGCATTTCCTTATATGTTTGCATTGGAAATTTTTTAAGAAGATATGTTTATAATTGCAGCAGTTATAGTCTCCTGAACGAAGCAAGGTCATCATTGGGTAAAGGGATGATCATCCCAGATAGGTCAAACTTCACATAAAAAAGATCTACTGGTAATACTTGATCCTTCAATTTCTGGTTCTTTATGAAGTTTCCTCAGAGGTCATTTACTATATATCAGGTGAACCTGTAGGTGTCATAACAGTATTTTCTCTACACTGTAAATTCAGTTATGAGAATAAAGTTCATTGTTGTCACTGAAGGTTCACGCCATAACATGGCTGAGGCAAAATAATTCCCGAATTTTCCTTTTCATTTGGAGCGTTTCTGCACGCGACAGGAGCTGATTTTTTAATGAGATAAAAAACAATGTGTAAGAGGTCTAACTATCCCAGTTTTGTAATAATGCGAGGTCATTTGAATATTTGATGCATGTTGTTTCAGGAGGGGGGTGAAAAGGCCTGGGCTTGATTTTAAAGCACATGTGTAACTTCGAGGTAAACAAAGTCTCGCGCCTTGCTGGATGCACGTGTGTATTTTGCTAGAAAATTGTAAATGAAGCGTTGCAATTTTGGTAAGAATATATAGTAAAATTTAATACTGTAGTGCAAGCTGCACATGACATCTTTGGTCCTATAACTCACCAAGCTGTGCAGATCATGCTCACATGCGGCATTTAATTTGTCTGCAGAGCCTGGTGGGTTAGAGAAATCCAAGATCCAAAACTATAAGCATTCAGCGCTATAGTATACCCATAAGAATTAAACCAATCATTTGTTACATTATGTATACAAATTTTGGATATCCAAAAGAAAAACATATCAGAACAAAATGACATGTACCTTTTTTCTTAATGTGGTTTGGCGACGTCTTCTTAGCAGATTCTCTCAATTGAGACGAATCCTTTTAGCTCTTAAGTATTTTCTCTTTGTCATCTATGAGTGCAATATAAAACAAATTTTCTTAAAAGGGGAGCATCTATATTACTATATAAAAATTATGGACACACTGTTTTAATTTGTGCTTTAAAAATGATAAATTGAGAGATACATATGTAACTGTAAATGATGTGGATGTCATAAACACTTTACCTTATTATAAAGATGTAATAAATGCCTACCATTATCACTTCAATACGGTATTTTATTAATATCGGGGTTTGTTAATTTAATCCATTAACAGCTAGCAAACAAAGTCCTAAAAAGTTGAACCGTAATCAAAGAGCTTTGTAATAGCCAAGGTCTGCCCTTCTGCTTCACATAAAATTTTAACAGCAAATGGAGCGGATCCACATTTTACTGTTTTTTTAATAGTCTAAAAAAATTTCCAAGACCTTGCTTTTCATCAATGTATTAAGAATAAAAAGAATGGCTTTACAATACATGTAAAATATACTAGTATATAGGCAATATTGAAGAAATAGTGTCATTTGATAGTTCAGATCTGAAACTTGTCTGTATTTTTTTCAAATGAGAAAACACCCTTTCACATTCTGCATTTGAGTTGGGAATAGTCATGTTCTATAACATTGGCCATCACTGTTATAATAGAACAAAGTTTGGGAAATCTAAGTTGATCGTTTGCCAACTTCATCCTTGACATGTCCAGCCAAAATCTGTTGATGTTTTGGTCTCCAAATGATGGTACATGTAGGTCATCATCAGACGAAACAAACAAATCCTAACACTCATCATCAAAGGCATCCAGATCCTCATCATCCAGAATATTGAATCTCTTTGCCAAATTCAAAGCTGAATAAGATGTGCAGAGCACTTAGTTCATATTTAGGAATTAATAATAGAAAACGTTTTTAAAAAGTTTATTCTCTGTTTACAAAATCAATAAAATCATAAAACTGTAAAGATAAACATGTATACCTGTTTCAGCTGTAACATTTCCTCTTTTTCTTGGATCAATTATCCCAAAGTCTTGTATTATGGTATCTTTGAATGGAAATTTCTTCATCATTTTTAAGACTACAGCTTGGTATAACTTTCTAACATACCTGTTAAAAGTTACAGTGTTATAATTAAACAAATGTTCTTTTGGAATTTCGATTTTCATTGGCAATCATTACATTTTAAAGATGGGATATGCATACAAATATAAAACTGCTTACAAGAAAAATCTTGATGGAGTAGCAATAGGAATGTTTTCCCCTTCTTCTGCCAAATAGGATCTGGCAGACATTCCAACTGCTATGAGATCATCCGGGAGCTGGGCCTCATCAGAACAAAATGGCAATTATGTCAGATCTACATTGTTCTCCTTAATGAAAGAGACTTTGATGAATTTGGCCAAGAGTTTCCTAAGAAGCCTTTCCATTTCACTTTTTAAACATCCCATGAGACAACGATCAGACTGAAATTATAAAATTGTAATTTAAAAAAATTTCAAAGATCATTATTTTCTGTCTGTTCCATATCTGAAAAATTAATAAGGAGGATTTACCTGAAACAAAGTGTTGAACTCATAGAGTGGAGTGGGATAAAGTCAAGGAAGAGGATATAAAGTCTGACCTCAGGATTGCCTAGAAGCTCTGCTATTTTCTTTACACGTCCTCCAGCTCGCTGTACATGCTTGTGACTTGCAAAATACGACTGCAGGGCTGGCCATTGCTGAAGAGTTCTTTTAACACATTTCTCAAGGCTAAGGTTGTGCAATGTTTCTAGATCTTCAAAGAATCAACCACTGTAAAGGCTGCAAACTGTTTAAATTCTTCGACTCTTTTATCGCTTAAATGAGAGGAAAAATATTTTATAACTATAAAGAGAGGAAATAGTTTGAGAAAATAGTTTGATGAACTGACTTTGTTATTATTTATTATCTGTACCAAATGCTTCCTTTTGTTGAGATGAAAATAAATACCAATGAGCAGGTCATCAAGAGCAATTGGAAGCTGCTTTACAGCACTACCGCAGCATAAATTTGCCAAGTGGCAAATGCAGCCAACATCAAATACATCAGGCTGGACAGCTTTGATTCTAGACAAGACAGAATTATTAGTCCCTTTCATCACATTGCAGTTGTCACTGGTAAAGGCAACAACATTTGTCCAAGATGTGTCAAATTTCCTGCAATGTAGAGAATACTTAATTGAATACTACAGAAAAAAAATAGAAAAAATTAAAACCATGAACATCAATCATGAACATCAATTATTTTTTATAAGTCATTACCTAAAAGTTCCATCTAGAACTTCACAGATGGCCTCCCCTGTTCCAGCGTAGCATACTGGCATGTCAATAAAAAACGCCCCATGTTGCATATCAAAAAATCTAACTAGCACAACAAGACACTTGCAACGTCTCTAATCTGTGGACTCGTCTATTAAGACGGAAAATTTATATTTCCTACATTGATCAACAACTTGATCTCTGTATGTTCCCGACTCAAGTCACGCGATATCTAAAGTACTAGTGAGATTTTATAGCTAGAATGGCTTCCAAAATGGCTACCCAAAGGAGGAGGCAGAATTGAATTTTTGAAAAATTGGTAGATTTTCAATTAAAAGCGGTAGGCAGGAAATGGGGTTAAAAAGCGGTAGACTTCCGCGAAAATCATGTAGGATATAGCTAGGTCAACCGAATGTCCCCCTACCTTCCAGGTGGTCATTTCATGCTAGCAGACCCCTCTCATTAATCTTTTGGATTACTGTGAAAGGCAAGTACACAGTAGTAAGTTTATTATAGGGTTTTTGGGGGGCAAATTGATAATTATAAAAATACTAAGTGCTGTTTATTGTTTACAATATATATGTAATAAATAGGTTAATATTTTTTTCAGGTCATTGATCATCCTATTGAAGATTTTCGGCAGTGGAAGTGGGTCACTTTACAACAGAGAAAGTTCAGGTGCAGGGACATGTAAGCTAGGTCCCCTCCCTACCAGGTGGTTATTTCATGCTAGCAGACCCCCTAGATTTTTTGGATGAATGTGAAAGTGAGTGCATAGTGGTAAGTTCAACTTCAGTATAGGTTTTTTTTACTGTTTTATAATTAAGAAAATTCTAAATGGTATTGAAAATTACAAATCGCATCCATTAAATGTAGAATGTTCCATAGTTAATTCATAAACAAATTGAAATTGTTTGCAATAATGCTGGTTGCATAAATATTTTGCATTCTAATTTTACATTTAAGTGATTATGTCCTGTAAATTTTTCCTTTTTTCTATCCCAGAAGTGATGGCTTCTGTTCGTCCAAAGCAATACAATTAGAGACTTAGCTTGGTTTCTGAAAAAGACAACATAATCAAAATTCTGCAGAGATCATCCATTGGAATATGCAAACCATAGCAGCTTAAAGTGTCAGGACTTTTTAACTTATGCCAAGACTGATGATACTAATTTGGACAGCTCTTTCAATAACCCAGACAGTATTTGCATCGATACTCTTCTCTCTGAAGTCCTGTTTAACCATGCAACTGATCAAGATGATATCGATGCCGAAAACGAATTTCATGTATCGAGTGAAAATCTTAAAGAAGAAGGAGGAGGAAGACAATGCCTCAAAAAAAATTATAAAAATAATGCCAAAAAATCAGGTGATGAACCTATTTATCATGGTCATTCAATGTCAGTAAATGTCAGCATTCTCCTCATTCTTTTGTACTGCATTAAGCCGCATGGTATTTCAGGAAGTCAATTACAAGATCTATTAACTCTAGATCTTATTGCTCTGCATTGTATGGAAGTACATCCATGGACTGAAGAGCCTGTTTCATTTTAAACATTTTTTTGCAAATCGCCACTTAAAAAAACATTATTTCTGTGTACATTGTCTTACGTGTATGGAAAGTAATGCACAAACATGTCCTAAAAGATAATGCGAAAAAGACTTTTTGGAAGTATCAATTAAAGATCAACTTGAAAACTTATTTCAGCATCCAAACTTTGTGAATTTAATCACTCACAGATTTACAAGAACATGCAACTTTTCATATATTAAAGACATATATGGTGGTGATATATACAAAAGATTTTCAAGGAAAAAGTAACATATGGTAACATATCATTTACTCTGAACACAGATGGCGTTCTCATATTCAAAAGCTCAAAATTTTCAATCTGGCCTGTATACCAAATGATTAATGAACTTCCATTTAAGACTAGAACACAGTCTGAAAATGTTATTGTAGATCTGTTGATTGTGGTTTGGTGAAAGCAAACCTTTAATGAGCACTTTTGGAAGACCACTTCTCTCTAGCTTAAAAAACTTGGAATAAAATGGAATTATGGTTACTGTTAATGAAAAAGAGGTTTTATGTAAAGCATTTTTAATTTGTACTACAGCTGATCTTCCAGCAAATTGTCATTTAATGAATGTGAACAAGTTTAATATTGCATTTAGTTGTAGTATTGCCTTCAGAACTGCACCACACATCGTTCTTGTAAAGGAGGTTCTGTACATATATATCCTTAAGAGGTTTTGATCCGAGTCTCTTTTAGGAGAATCAAGAACATATCACCAAAGTATTATAGATGCATCAGATATCATACGAACAACTGGGGCAGTTAATGGAATTAAGGGGCCGTCTTTTTTAATCTGCCTTAAATGCTTTGATTTCATCAAATCTTAAGGTATTGATTATACGCATTGCCTTTTACTTGGTGTCACAAAATTACTCATAAAATTATGTGTATCTTCAATCTTTAGTAAAAAAGAGTTTTCAATTGCAGAATACTTCTTAGTATTAAACCTCCGTCCAATATAACAAGACTCCCTCGTTCTATAAGTACTCAATTTTAGTATTGGAAAGCTTTTGAGCTAAGATCTTGGTTGTTTTTTTTATTCAGTACCTCTGTTGCATGATATTATGTACGAGACTTACTTTGTTTATTATATGGCCTTTGTGCAAGCCATACATAATTTGTGTAGTAATACTATTTCAAATGACATATTGCAACATATCGAAACACTGTTAGTATAGAGCTTTCACAAACTATATGAGGAAAGATATCTGACTTTAAATCTGTATGCTGTTTTACATTTGCCAGAGTGTGTTAGGAATCTTGGTCCTCTTTGTGCGTATTTTTAATTTGAATCTGCAAATGGAGATTTCACAAGTTTTTTCATGGGACGCAAAATGTAGGCATGCAAATTTTAAGTTCAGTTAACATAATGCAGATGTTGCCAAATATGGTATCATCGATTTTAGAAGATTATAAACAAGCTGTACAAAAGTTTAGTCCATCGAAACTTGTACAAAAAGTGTCTACATTCCATATACAATTCCTTGGTAAGGGATATGATAAAGCACTCACTGAAAAAGAAACTGAATATGCATTGTCATTTCTTAACCAAGAACCTCCAAATATTTTCTACAAAGTGTTATTACGTGGTGATATTCATCATTCAATTTACTATGAGAGAGTGACGAAGAGAAACAATTTTACTGTAAAGTTTTTTGTACCAAGCAAAAGTTGTTGATGTTTGGGTATGTTCGCTTTTATGGTTGCCATAATGGAAAAGGACACGAAGTGGTGTTGATTTCAATGAAAATTTGAGAAACAATATTGGCATATGTGTACGACATATACACTGTATACTCTGCTATTCAGTGTATGTATTGTTGTTAAGTAATTGGAAAGTGTGGCGTATGTTCCTTTAAACAACTTATTTTTTCCTTTTAATTGAACACTGCGTGAGACTTAAAGTATCCGAACTATATTAGACCACGTGACAAATCCTTTCATGTCGGTACATTCCGTCTCATGTCGATATTTTCCGTAATTTCAACAGAATGATCTTATAAACGCTATTTTAACTCAGTATATGCATTTATTCAATCAAAATAAGGAAATTATAATTAAAATGATATTTTTATCAAAATAAAAATGTTTTCGCTCGAATTCACGTCCGATCTCGAGTACGCGTGATCTCCAGTAACAGCAATGGCGGTCCCCAGTGACGGAGTGGCGCGAGACACTCAGGGTCGTTTTTCGTCTAATATAAAGAAAAAAGGTAGGCCAGCTCTGAAGAAAAATGAACAAAATGTAAATGAACACATAATTATCGACCATAATTATTCAACTGGCCACTATCACGATCACGAGGATTGTTGCGACCTTTGCTGTCCGGGTTTTTCCTCACTTAGATCTTCGACTAAGATCGAAACAAAAGACTGGAAATTGGGACGCCGTGTAGTGGAATGGGCTTCCCTACTAAACGATCTCTAGTTCTGCACTCATTGTCGTTTAGGTCCTCTCCTTTTTACACCACAACACGTGAAAGGAGAGGTGAAGATGGGATTAGGTGGCTATTTGTTTATACTATGTAGCCATTCCAGATCCGGTATGACTGTTTGTGCTGACCATGGTTGGCAGAAGAAAGGCTTTGATAGTCTTACAGGTACGGATAATTATTGTAAGTTTTAGCATAGATAATGTATAATCAATAGTGAATTATATCTACATACAGGGCACACATTTCTTATCAGTAAAAGTAAGTATGGTAATAAAGTTTTGAAAACCATTGTCAAACACTGCACTTGCTCAACATGTAAGTGGTGGAAACGCAACGGACCTGGTCAAGTTATTCGCCTTCACAGATGTGTGTGGAACCACAGTGGCTCATCAAAGCTTATGGAGGCAACAGCAGGAATACAAGCAATAAAAGAGATGATTTCAGAAGATACTCCCGTAGAAGTGGAGGAAGGGAATGGAGACAATACAGTAATCTCAAGAATACAGACTGAACTTGATGTAAAACTTAAGAAAAAACTTGACCGTAATCATTGTGTGAAAAATATTGTGAAACATCTGTATGAACTTAGAAATTCTAAGGATGCCAAAATCAGTAATCAAGTCATACAACACTTATCTAAGTGCATAAAATACATTTTTGCAAAAAACAAGGGAAATGTTGATGGCATGAAGGAAAACTTACAAGTACTTGTACCACACATGTTTGGTTACCACGCTAAGTGTTTTCCAAGATTTTGTGGCTATAAGAGGACACCAAACCAGACATATTTACACAGAAGCTTACCATACAAGGCAGCACTTAAGGACCAGAATTTGAAAGAAAAGCTTGAGAAAAACTTCTTAAATACTCTCCAAACTGAACTTTTATTCTGCAGCCACGTCAACGTCTAACCAGACCGGCCATTGTGATAGAAAATGTTAAACTTAATTTCATTGGTTAATATTCCTGATGTTCCAATCAGAATTAGTCTTTCTCGAAGACGTCAAAATGGCTGGCCCTGTCAGAAGTCAATGTGGCTGCAGAATAAAAATTCAGTTTGGAGAGTTTTTAAGGAATGTTATCGGAATTTACAGATGTAAGTAGCGTGCGTTTGATGTGAGATTTTAAAAGATTAGTGCGAATGTTTCTAGACTTGTTGCAATATGCTGTTGTCATAGGCAAAATCCCATCGTGAGCCCTGGACTTGTAAATGTCCGAGTAAAATAAATCACCGTGTTGGGATATTTTATCCCACAGGAAAAAAAGTCTCCAAACTGAACTTTTATTCTGCAGCCACATCAACTTCTGACCAGACCGGCCATTGTGATAGCTAATGTTAAACTCAATTTCATTGATTAATATTCCTGATGGTCCAATCAGAATCAGTCTTTCTCGAAGATGTCAAAATGGCTGGCCCTGTCAGAAATCAATGTGCAGATTAAAATTCAGTATGATGAGTATTTAAGGAATTTTATCAGAGTTTTTGTATGTAAGTAGCGTGCATTTTATGTAAGATTTTAAAAGATTGGTGCGAATGTTTCTCGACTTGTTGCAAGAGGCAAAATCCCATCGTGAGCCCTGGACCGGTAAATGTCCGAGTAAAAATAAACTGGCGTCTTCGAGAGAATAATGACGTATATCCGCTATTTCAAGACCCATCCAATTGAAATTCGGCACGAGTGTATCCCAGACATTACTTTTTTGAAAAATACATGCATATTGCGAGTGTTTTAAAAATTAATTGATTTATTATGCTTTTGAGGCGAGCTGGTAGTTTTTTTGGGTCAGAGTGCGACCCCTTTCTTTATTTATGGTTACATTGAAATTAATGTTAAAACAGGCTTGGCCCCTGTGACCTACAGCAAAGGTTAATCACAAATGTACACATGACATTCATTATTTCCAAAATATATTGAATAAAGAGAGTTAACTGGAAAATGCATATTTCCAATCAATCTTTATTAAATTGTTAATTCAAAAGTAACGTCAACTTTTTTGATTGAAAACATTTTTTTTCACTCCTTATTGACTCGTATTAAATCCAATACGACCTAACTATAATTTTTAGTATGCTTTTAAGTTGGCTTATAAAAAGGTCCAGAAGTATTAAGTAAAGATTTTATTTAAAGACTCTTCTTAAACACAAAGACCTATCTCACATCAATTGATTACCTGATTCTGGTTTCGTAAATCTACTATGTAACTAGTCTTCAAATTCCCTACATGCTCTAATTATACTGAAGTTTCAGAGGAAAAAAATACTGTTTAATCATTAACGCACATCCACAGACTATACAGTCAAAAACAGAAGTGTAATTAGATAAACCCAAGTTTTGAATAGCATATCTTTTGTGCCGAATCTTAATTTCTTTGCTACATAGACAGAGATGATAACGCAGCTCAGAACAACAACTTTTGTTTTTATCGATCTTGTTCTCAGTTCCTGCTTTATAGTTTGTCCAAAAAATGTAAAGATATCGGTTCTACATTTGCGTCTGTTTCGATTAGTACAGCCGCCAAATGAAATGAAAATAAAACTGCAATATTAGATTTTATTATTTTCTCTGTCCTTTGTTGATAACAACTGAGTAATTTCATTGTAAAACTTTGATAGTTTTGTAAGTGAATGAATCCATCAATAATTTGGAAGAGAACATTCATACAATATAATTAAGAAGTCTTTTACTTTGTTAAAGTTGGATATAATTGTTGGGAAGATTGCGAACTCGGTTTTCTTTGCAATTCTTGCACATATATATCCGATAAAAAAGAGTTTACAAAATCTGTACTTTTAAAAATGAATCTTTTTTAAAGCCTCTTCACGATAAATAAAAATAGGTTAAACGTTTTTTCGGTCAATATAGTTGTCAGAACGGTTGATCATAAAGAATGTTTTAATAGTAAAGTTTACAAAATCAGACACCCACTATGTTTTCGGTTTTTTCTTCTTTTGTAAATAAATTTTGATGAAAGACTTCATAACGATATATTTGTTTGAAAATATTCCATTTTCACTCTCCTCTGTATGTACGAGGGTTGTTAGAAGAGTTTACGGACACAGTGATTTACGGAAAATTACTGTGTACTTTGTAGGATTACGTATATTTTATTAAATGACTATCAATTTAAAAAAGTATGTAAAAATCAGATGATTCTAACCTTTTCTTCAAAATATACAGGGATTTTTACTTTGCATGAATTAAATCTACGGAGCACCATTTCATGTTTACATCAAACATACAGTGCTGGTGGTAGCAAGGGGACCACGACATATTTTGCAGACCTCCATAACTGCTGAGAGGTTTGAAAAGAAAATACATTTGTAGACATGTTACATTTGTCACTCTTGATTAATCAAAATGAGTAACTTAAATCGGAGATTAAATTCTGATTTTAACTTTAAATCTGCAATACACTGAGTATATAATTATAGAAGATATATTTATATCAACAATTTGACTTTTAAGACAAAATTAATTTTAAATTGAATGAGATTTAAATCCGGCATACATTTAAAGTTTGAAATACAATTACATACACTGTATTTGATAAATATAATCATCTTATTTATTCAAGAAATTCATTATTCCATTGCGAAATGAAAAAAAAAAAAGAAATGAAGCATTATGTTGTGTTTTGTTAATTTTTTACCCAAATTGCGTTCCATTTTTTTTCCAATCTGCATGACACCCAACGAATAAGTTTAATTTCGAACAAATTACAAAAGATGGCTGTTTTATCTAATGCAGCACAAAATAATTCTTAGATTAAATGAAAACTTTAATTTTGTCTAAATAAATCTGGGCATGTATAACGTGCGAGTACCCATTATTGCCGAAAAATACACAATTTTTCTCTATTACTCTCTTCATGTAAGCTGTCTTGTAAAAATTTCTAGGCAAATCTTTGCACTGATCATTTATTTAATTTGAGAAATAATTTTTATTTTATTTTCATCAATATCGACTTACTTCTGGCTAAAATTAAACCCTTCCATGACCTTCGATTTACCGGAAGTTCGAGTACCCATTATTGCCGCTCATATCTTATCGTTTTTTTCCAGTAATTAATCGGGGAAAAAGGTCAAACTTTTAAAAGAATCTATCAATTAAAGATAAAATACAAGAAAATAACTTAATTATACCCCCGTTCCGAAGGAGAGGGGGTATACTGTTTTACCCTTGTGTGTCTGTCTGTCCGTCCGTAACAAATATTTCTGTCGCATTTATCTCAGCAACTATTTATCTCAGATGCTTGAAATTTTAACACAGTGTTTGTTAAGGCATGCCATATCGTGGAATATATTTTTGTACCAATCGAACGCCAACTTCCTGTTAAATGACGACTTTGCTTATTTTTTAACCAAAATTTTCAAACAAATTTTCGTCAAAGAATTCTCAGCAACTGTTTATCGCAGATGCTTGAAATTTTTACACAGTATTTGTATAGGCATGCCATATCGTGGGATATATTTTTGTACCAATCCGACGCCAACTTCCTGTTAAATGACGACTTTGTTTATTTTTAGGAAAAATTTTATAACAAATATTTGTCAAAGAGTTCTCAGCAACTGTTTATTGCAGATGCTTAAAATTTTTACACAGTATTTGTGTAGGCATGCCATATCGTGGGATATATTTTTGTACCAATTGGACGACAACTTCCTGTTAATTGACGACTTTGTTTATTTTCAGCAAAAATTTTCAAACAAATTTTTGTCAAAGAATTCTCAGCAACTGTTTATTGCAGATGCTTGAAATTTTTACACAGTATTTGTATAGGCATGCTATATAGTGGGATGTATTTTTGTACCAATCGGACGTCAACTTCCTGTTTAATGAGTACTTCGTTTATTTTTAGCCAAAATTTTCAAACAAATTTCCATCAAAGGTTTCTCAGCAACTATTTATCGCAGATGCTTGAAATTTAAACACACTATTTGTATAGGCATGCCATATCATGGGATATATTTTTGTATTAATCGGACGCCAACTTCCTGTTAAATGACGACTTTGCTTATTTTTTAACCAAAATTTTCAAACAAATTTTCGTCAAAGAATTCTCAGCAACTGTTTATCGCAGATGCTTGAAATTTTTACACAGTATTTGTATAGGCATGCCATATCGTGGGATATATTTTTGTACCAATCCGACGCCAACTTCCTGTTAAATGAGTACTTTGTTTATTTTTAGGAAAAATTTTATAACAAATATTTGTCAAAGAATTCTCAGCAACTGTTTATTGCAGATGCTTGAAATTTTTACACAGTATTTGTGTAGGCATGCCATATCGTGGGATCTATTTTTGTACCAATTGGACGACAACTTCCTGTTAATTGACGACTTTGTTTATTTTCAGCAAAAATTTTCAAACAAATTTTCGTCAAAGGTTTCTCAGCAACTATTTATCGCAGATGCTTGAAATTTAAACACACTATTTGTATAGGCATGCCATATCATGGGATATATTTTTGTATTAATCGGACGTCAACTTCCTGTTAAATGACGACTTTGCTTATTTTTTAACCAAAATTTTCAAACAAATTTTCCTCAAAGATTTCTCAGCAGCTATTTATCGCAGATGCTTGAAATTTTTACACAGTGTTTGTAAAGGCATGCCATATCGTGGAATATATTTTTGTATAAATCGGACGTCAACTTCCTGTTAAATGACGACTTTGTTTATTTTTAGCCAAAATTTTCAAACAAATTTCCGTCAAAGATTTCTCAGCATCTATTTATCGCAGATGCTTGAAATTTTAACACACTATTTGTATAGGCATGCCATATTGTGGGATACATTTTTGTACCAATTGGACGTCAACTTCCTGTTAAATGAGTACTTTGTTTATTTTAGCCAAAATTTTCAAACAAATTTTCCTCAAAGAATTCTCAGCAACTGTTTATCGCAGATGCTTGAAATTTTAACACACTGTTTGTTTAGGCATGCCATATTGTGGGATATATTTCTGTACCAATCAGATGCCAGCTTTCTGTTAAATGTCGACTTTGCTTATTTTGCATATTCACATCAGAGCGGGGGTTTCACTAGTGAGCATTGGCTCACAGATATCTTGTTAATTATGTCATAAACGCAATTCAAACATATTATAAGCAATATTCTTTTCAATGCCCCTGTGGGCACATGCACACAAACGGGGGAACATGTGCTTCACGTGTCTTGGGACAAATGATTAGAAATTAAAGAAATGCATTGTTTATTTATTAAAAGCTTTTTAAATTTGAGTTTTAGTGTGTCCAGTAAAAGAAATAATGTATGTTAAAGTTAAAAGCAATGCCTCCGATTTACACCGCAGGTGCATGTGGATAAATCTTTGACCCGCCTCAGGTTGCAAACGAAATGACGTCTTACAAGCAAGCAGACGCTCTGCTTTCTTTCTTAAATATTGTGTAGTAGGAATTGTATCTTGCGCATTTTTGTCAAATATCAAAACGCGGAGGTAAATATTCTTCGAATTTGGACCTAAACAAAAAATGCCCTGTCATCAAAATGGATTACAAGTCAAAGATTCAGTGGCATGTGTCATCGCACGGATACAGCCGAGATACGTTTTCATAGGCTTACCTTTGTTAGGGTGACTTCCGAACTCTTTGAAGTAGATTTTCTTCATTTCCAACTCCTATAGTGTCTTAAAATTTCTATTATTCATTTATTTTGGTTTGTAGCTGAAAACTACGAATAGATAGCGGAAATCTTGCTGTTTTTATAACAATTGGCAATAATGGGTACTCGCACGTTAACATATGTCATTTTATTTCGTAAACTGAAGTAAGGTATAATGATGTATACTTCCGCGTTTCCTCGATTCGCAAGCCCTTTAAAGTTATCGGGATCGAGATCCAAATATTATTAAAACTTCCTTCTTCGGCTGGCTTCGCTCTCGAGCAGACGAACTTTTTTCAGACAAAGTATAAAAGCGGATTTAATCGACTTGTTTTGTCGAAAGTTTTCGAATTTTTTTCGGTTCAATACATTAAACAGATAATAAAGGCACGTTGTGCATTTTCTTGACACGTTGTGTGTGTTTTTTGAGGCACGTTGTGCATTTTTGCAATATAAATTGCAACATGAATGACTCGGAGAGTGACCGGGACAAAACTCTGAGAGATCCGATATCTCAGATGATAATGATAGTCATCAGGAAACAGAGTTACATGACAACTCTGATGTTATTTCTTTAGAGGCAGAATCTGATGGAGAAAGATTTGATCCTACAGAAGGTGAGAATTCATTCTCGCTTGATGGCTGCTTATTGTCAGAAATATTTTTATCAACATTTGACAGTAGACAGCAACAAACGTAACATTTTAGATGCTGCCCCTGTGCCTGCGAATGCTTTCTGTTGAAAATGCAGGATAAAAGCCTGACATTTATTCAAAAGAAAATCGCTCAGATTATGGGGCCGTTGGCAAAAATCTGGCAGGCTGTAGATGGGGCACGGAAGGGTCAGGAAGAGAATTCAGAGTTCACAGTTCTCGATATGCTGAAACTGGTGGAACAAACAATTGTTTTAGTTGGTCAAGCTAATGCCACTTGTTTGTACGAGCGGCGTGTTGATTTCCTGGCGAAAATAATGAAAGGTGTTAAGAAAGCGAAAGAACATCTTAAGACTAATGAGCATGATTTGAGTAGAGAGAAGGATGTGCTCTATGGTGAGACAGTATTTAAGGCTCTTGACAGAAAGAGCAAAAGCAGAAAAAGAGCAAGAGAGATCTCTAAAGAAATGCAATCGAAAAAAGAGGCGCATAGAGCAGACATCCCAACCGCCCTTTCGTGCAGGGCCCTCACGTGGGTATGGAAATCGTGGGGGCAGACAGTCTACATGGATGTCGAAACAAGGTAGTCAGAGTACATGTAACAGAAAACCTGTGCAGTCTTACTACAAGATTCCAAAGAAACCAAGATCAGGAGAAAACAGGTATGAAAATTACCAATGGTATTCCTCTTGTTATGGAACAAATAACAAAAATATCAAGTCTGAACAACCTACATGCCTCAGTGACACATCTCAGGTTCAAAGAAATTTGTCAAGACAAAATACCCCTAGGGGGAAGATTAGAAGCATTTCGAGAAAACTGGGAAATGATAACAAAAGATCAAAACTTATTGGAGAGTATTTCGGGTTACAAAATAGAATTCAGTTCAGAACCAATTCAGAGATTTCAACAAACACAAATAAAATTATCAGAACAAGAAATGCAAACTCTAAATTCAGAAATAGGGGAGATGTTGGTCAAACAGGCAGTGGAGGTTGTTCAGACAAAAACAAATTGTCAGTTTGTCAGTCATTTATTTGTACGCCCCCAAAAAGATGGGGGAATGAGACCAATATTCAATCTGAAAACTCTAAACCAATTTGTAGTATACAATCACTTCAAAATGGAGGGGTTTCAGGTAGTAAAAAACTTGATACAGAGAAGGGATTGGTTATGCAAAGTAGATCTGAAGGATGCATACTTTTGCATACCAATATGCAAAGATCACAGAAAGTATCTAAGGTTTCAGTACAAAGGACAGATGCTACAGTACAAAGGACTGCCATTTGGACTGGCATCAGGTCCAAGACTTTTCACAAAAATAATGAAACCAATCATTGCGCTATTAAGACGCATAGGAGTCCGCCTTGTGATTTACTTAGACGACATATTGTTGCTAAATCAATCACAAGAAGGGCTCTCAAGAGACAGAGACACACTCTTATGGTTGCTTCACAATCTAAGTTGGTTAATAAACTGGAAAAAATCAGTTCTAACCCCATGCCAGCAACTAGAATTTCTGGGTCTAACAATAAATTCAGTGGAAATGGAGATAACTCTATCAGCAACCAAAGTAGAGAGCATCAAAAGAAAATGTACAGACATGATCAGCAAAAGAGAAGTGTCAATACAAGAGTTATCAAGTTTAATAGGAACAGTGAATGCTACAGTAGAAGCTGTCATCCCAGCCTCACTGTATGTGAGGGAACTTCAAATGTTTCAAACAAAATGCCTGCTAAAATCAAAAAGAAATTATCAACAAATGATAATACTCCCACAAACTTTCAGAGGGGAGATAAACTGGTTGCTACAGCAGCTGGAACATTGGAATGGAAAACAAGTTCGACTGTCCTCAAACCTCAAAAAAAAATTGCATATCAATGTACTGGAACTGAAAGCAGTACAGTTTGCAATTCAATCACTGACCAAACACAAACAGAACATTCATGTTCACATCAAATCAGACAACACAACAGTTGTTGCATATCTGAACAAAATGGGGGGGGGGACCAGATCAGAACTGTTAGTACAAACAACAAAACAGATTTGGACTCACTGTCTATCCAAAAAGATCATGATTACTGCAGAACATATACCCGGAATACAGAATGTCAAAGCAGACTTGGAGAGTCGTCAGATGAGGGATACCAGCAACTGGATACTGAACAAGGGAATATTCAAACAAATAAATCAGATGTGGGGGCCATTAAAAATAGATCTCTTTGCAGACAGGTTGAACACACAACTGGAAAATTACATGAGTTGGCGTCCAGACCCATATGCAATGGGAATGGATGCATTCCAGATACCCTGGAACAACAAAAGAGGGTATGCTTTCCCTCCATTTTGTCTAATAACAAAATGTTTGTCCAAAGTTCTGAAAGAAAAGTCAGAAATTGTCATAATAACTCCAGCATGGCAGACTCAACCATACTATCCAGTACTTCTGACCTTGTCAATAGACAACCCAATTCTTTTACCTCCCATGAAAAACCTGCTACTGTCACCAGAGGGAGTAGTGCATCCACTAGTCAGCAATCAAACCTTAAAGCTAGTGGCTTGGAAGGTTTCAGGAGACAAAAACAAGCAGCAGGAGTTTCGAAACAAACTTCCGAACTCTTGGCTGCAGGTTGGAGACAAGGAACTCAGACAGCTTACAACAGCTGCTGGAGACAGTGGGATAGCTGGTGTCAATCAAAACAAATTGATCCATTTCAAACCTCTGTGGAATATGTAGCTGATTTTTTGGCAAAGTTATATGCAAAAGGCTATGAGTATAGGACAATTAACAGCTACAGGTCTGCAATATCTGCATTCCATGCGGGAATTGAAGGCAACAAAATTGGTAAACATGACCTCATTTGTCAACTTATGACAGGAATTTTCAACAAAAACCCACCAAGGCCAAGATACATGCAAATGTGGGATGTAAATAAAGTGCTCTCATATATCATAGGCATGGAAAATAACAAAGATTTGTCATTAAAGGAAATTTCAATGAAGCTGTGTATGTTAATGGCTCTTGCCTCAGCAAGCAGGTCATCTGAAATTCACAAATTTGATATTGAGAACATGAACATCACTGAAGATGAAATTATATTTACTTTGAAAAGTTTAACAAAGTCAAGGAGAGTGGGACAAAGCCCAATTTCGGTCAAGTTCACAAAATATGAAGAACACCCAAAATTAGATATAATTTCTTGTACAATGGAATATTTGGAGAAAACCAAAATAATAAGGGCAGAAGAAAAGCAGTTGTTTGCAAGTTTCATAAAACCACATAAAGCATTTAAAAGGGTACAATAGCAAATTGGCTGAAAAATCTGTTAGCACTGTCTGGAATAGATGTCTCAGTTTTCAAACCCCACTCAACAAGAGGTGCAAGTACTTCCAAAGCTAACAAGTATGGTTTATCAATTGAACAGATTATCAACAAAGGAAATTGGAGGTCTTGTAAAACTTTCAAAAAGTTCTACAATCGTCCAATTGTTGATGATGATAACAAATTTCAGGAAATTGTTTTGAAACTATAATTCTAATGGGCTTTAAACAATACATCATTATACCTTACTTCAGTTTACGAAATCAAATTGAAAATTTTATAAGTGCGCTTTAGCGCACGCAATGAAATTATAATTTTATGAGTAAACTGAAGTAAGGTATAACATTCCCACCCAGCCCATCTTCCCAAATCAGTTTACTTATGTTTATCAGTTTATAACATACAATGCATAATTTACCACAGTATAAAAAAACAAACAAACAAACAAACAAACAAAAACAAAACAAGAATGCATATATATATAATAGTCGTTGTGATTTATAGTCGTTTCTGTTTTCAGAGACAAGACTTAAATGCTGTACCAGATGAAGAGGGATTATAACAGTTGACAGGTCTGGTGCCGGTGGTGCCCATGCAGGACAGACAGACATTAAAGGACTCAACTTATCAGCTGATATTATTATTTTTCAAAATTTTGTTTATAACTTCAACCAGATAGTTACATTCCACAAAAATGTTACCTTGCATCTTATATGGAATAAAGTCGTTTTGATTTTGATAACAAATTGTGTATTTATTTATATGCTAGCAGAAGTCAGTCTTTGATCGCTCGCCATCGTCAGAAGGAAGTTTTAATAATATTTGGATCTCGATCCCGATAACTTTAAAGGGCTTGCGAATCGAGGAAACGCGGAAGTATACATCATTATACCTTACTTCAGTTTACTCATAAAATTATAATTTCATTGCGTGCGCTAAAGCGCACTTATAAAATTTTCAATTAACTTCGAGATCGTACTACTGACCGATTCACGTCTGATGTGGATTTACTATTTTTTAAATGGAAGAAGATCAAAACATGTAAAAATGTTTTATAATATTTTACTGCATATATTCAATTATTACTTACCTCCTAGAAATACTGCAAGGTACAAAAAATTCTCATAAATTCTCATCTCTCATGATGTTGTTGACGTAAGATCCACCAATAATACGTCTTAAACTTGAGGTACAGTAGCGCATAAAAGACATTGACCGTATACAAAATATATCGAGTTTTATTCGATAAAAAATATTTTAAATTACAATATTTTGAAGTGGATTTTTCTTATTTAGATTACGAACAAAACACCGTTGAACTGCTATAAAAAAAAATTTGTTGCAATTTGTTTAAGGTCAATACTTCTTTAGGGGAGAAGCAGCTAAAGTCGGACAGCATTAAAAGTCGGACGTTTTTCTATTACATGAATAAAATATTAAGTATGTTCAATGTCTTGTGTTTATTTATTACGTACCCACAAGGTGAAGTTTCATTGGTTCTTTCCTTACAAGCTGGAGTCGTGAAAACGTTTGAAATAACCCCTAAAATCTGAACAAAATATGCGCATCTCGGAGATCCGGACAAAAGCTGTTAGCAGCGGAAATTTCAAAGTCATTCAAGCAAACAATAACCCTGAGCGAAAAATTTCATTTGCTGTATGTATAACGTTTTTTAAACTGAAGTAGTATAGAAGAAAGGTTTTTAAAAAATTAAAATCTATAAACTAAATTATAAATAGATTATTTTTATTTAAAAAATAATAAAAATCAAACTGTCCGACTTTAGATTCCTTGACATTTTAAGTCGGACAGGGGAGAATTTAAAGTCGGACAATACGCATTCAAATTTCTTCGAGATTTTTTACATTGGAAAAACATATAACACATATTTTGAAATTTGTTTTGATAATGGAATTATTTTTATGAATTATTCTAGAGATCATAACAATATTTATTGTTTAAATACAAGCCTTATAATAGAATGCAATCATTTTAAATTAAATAAAATTTAAGCAATGTTATAAATTATGGGCAAATAATAATTTTAAAAAATTAATTTGATTTATAACTTGTGTTCTATGTTTTCCTCAGTTATTTTTCCACTAAAGTATGCATGCATTTATTTTTTAAAAATCAACTCAGTTTAAAATATCGATCTGCATATCAAATTCTGCTGATAGGCTAAGCGCAATTCATGAAAATAAAAAGAGATACAAAATATGAATTAAAATACAAATTTTCATTAAATTTATTTCAGGAAAACAATGAAGAACGTTATTATCAAAGGCGTTTATGCTGTAGGAATGCACCACTGGGGTCAAAGAAGCCTACAAATCGACGACGTTTTGTACGTTAAAAACGAGCCTGACAATCATTTTGATAAAATGCTGTCGCAATTTTTAAAGACAGAGAAATGACAAATACATGTGCTTATCTTCAAAAGGTTTATGCGAAAGTTTTAGTGCGATTATTCGAGAAAAACTTGCCACGTGGTTTGGTATACCTTAAAGCAAAGGACGAACCTACCAAGTTTAGTCCATACTCCGGACCGAAACAGCGATGCAACTTAGGGTTCAAGACAGATAATGAACACATTCCAAAAATAAAGGAATTGTTGGAAGGTCACGCGATTGATCTGAAAATATTTTAACTACGTGTACAATAATTAAAACAAGCAACTACTTTTTTTTCGTTATTTGTTTATTTAGTTGACTAATTCTTGATAAATGCAAGTTAACATTAGTGTTAAAAACACTAAATATATTTTTGAGTGGGTGGTGTTCAAGAATATACCTTTTATCTTAATTTACAAGTCGGCAGCACCCCACCCATCCCGCGTAAATTTTGCGTGTCATTTGAAAGACCTGTAAATCTGTTGTTGTTTTTTTTATTGAATAGTTTTGAAAAAGAACCTATTAGCAGAATTTGACCTTAGCGGAAAATAAAAAATTAAAATAATTAAACAAAAAATCAAAACACCATTTTTGACTTGCAGATCAACTTCGTCATGACAAAACCCAAAAGAAACGGTCCTAATAAGAAGCGGGGACGAAAATTAATGCAATATCATCATTCTGATCTGGTCAAAGCCGTGGAGGCAGTTCGTTCAAATCTAATGTCAATTAGGAAAGCTGCAGAGACATTTCATGTCCCCAAATCAACAATTTCCGACAAAGTTACTGGTAGAAGTGAAATTGATGCAAATATAGGGCGAAAACCATCTCTCCCCGAATGTGTCGAAAATTAAATAGCTGAAAATGTTGAGGCCTGGAAGAGGGGTATGGGAGTTTCACGTGCGCAGCTTTTTCAGCGCACAGCACTATTATGCAAACGCCTTCGGGTCTCGGTCTTCAAAAATGGCGCTCCCGGGAGAGGGTGGTGGAACTGCTTTAAAAAACGTCACCCAGAGCTTGCCATCAGAAAACCAGAAAAACTGGGAAATTCTCGGGCAAGGATGTTGAATCCCACGGTTGTCGAAAGATACATGAATGACCTAGGTCAAAAAATATCCGAGCTAAAGCTTGAGCATAAACCTAATCAGATCTGGAACTGTGATGAGACTGGGAAACAGTTTCAACATAACTCAAGAAAGGTAATTGCACAAAAGGGTGCTAAAAATGTTGTCAGCAGGGTTTCAGAAAACAGGACAAACATAACCATCATGGCTTGTGTTAACGGCGCGGGGGAAAAGATGGTCCCAATGATCATTGTTAAGGGGAAAACCTCTGCATCCCTTCATGGTTTAAATGTTGTAGATGCCCCAGATGGTACCATCTTCGCTTTCCAAGAGAATGGGTGGATAAACGAGGAAATCGCGGAGAAATGGTTTCGGGAGGTATTTCTTCAGCACTGTGGGCCCGAACGCCCCCAACTTCTTCTCTTAGATGGTCATTCTTCTCACGAGAGTCTTGGGTTGCTAGAATTGGCCATTCACGAAAACATTGAAATATTCTGTCTCCCTCCTCACACAACCCATGCACTTCAGCCACTTGATCGTTCTGTCTTTGGTCCCTTCAACAAAGCATACGACACGGCCTGCTCTGAATTCTTGTTACAGGCTCCATATCATGCCGTGAACAAGCAAACTTTCCCTAGTCTTTTTAAAAAGGCCTGGGAGTCTGGTGTAAACAAGGAAAACATAATGAATGGTTTCAGATCATGTGGCATTGTGCCGTTTAATCGAGATGCGATCTCCAGCGAGATGTACGATCCTTCCTTGGCAACAGAGACTCCCCGTCCTAAACCGTCGGCATCATTGTCAACACCCCCAGATGCCACGGCGACCACTGTGCAACATGCACAAGAACTACCTACGTTCTTCCCTCCCTCCCACGATCCATCATTTTCTAAATCAGAGAGCCAAACGTCCGCTGTTGCTGAGTCTTGTCAAGATTCATTTAATGCAATTCTTCCCTTTGAATCTGCTGCATCATATAATGCAATTCTTCCCCTTGAATCCGATGCGTCTACTTCCATGAGTCTTGACGATCCTGATCTATTGCTATCCCTCATTAACACTGGAGAAATAGAAGTGGTTGCAAGCGCAGGCAGCCCTGAAGCATGTGGAATTGCACCGATATCATCCTCATCTTTGAACCTTTCTAAGGTAAATGAAACAAGTGTCGAGTCCATGTGGAACGAAGCCGTGGAAAGTATTTTTCTTCCACCAACGCCCGCACCCCAAAAGCATGCAAAGAAGAGCAAAGCAAAAACATCCCACAGAATTTTGACAGCAACAGAAGTTATTGAAGAGAAAAGAGAATTATTGGAATTAAGGAAAATATAGAAAGAGAAGGCACGGAATAAAAAATCAAAAAAATAAACAAAGTTCTTATAAATTATTGGAAATTGATTAAACAATAAATCGGAAATAAAATTGTTTGTTTACTTTAAAAAGATTTTACCCCGCATGTAACTAAATATACTTACCAGATTTTACGAAAGGAAGGTTAGACAGGGTATATATACTGCATGGCCATGTTGACTGGGTTTTAAAAGTTTGTTTTACATATATTGCCACAAGAATAGGATGAATTGATTTTATCTTATCCATTTCCTCTTGTTTTAATTAAGGTTCACTTCAAATGAAACAAGTTATTTAGGACTATTATAGCAATCATGTCTTTGTCTGAAACAGCCGCTAATATGGAAAAAATTATCTTTAATTTAACGTATATCTCCAACATGAAAACTTCAGAACCTAAAGAAATGTTGTTTCCATATTCAAATGTTGCAAAATCAAATAAGAATACATGTTTAGGTAAATATTTAGGTTTAGATTGTAAATGTCCGACTTTAAATTCCTACCGTCCGACATTGCATGTTCCTGGCCGACTTTCAATGCCTCAACTGAAACACTTTTAATCGCTTATTAAAGCCTTTTAAATACAGCCAACCAATGAGAACTTCCGTTACAAATGAAGACAGTATATAGGTTTATGCAGTGTTGGTGTTCTATATATAGCCAACAAAGCATGAAAGGACACTGGGCGATATAGCGGCGGAATTTTAAAAAACGTCCGACTTTAGCTGCTTTGCCTCTTCTGGACTAACAGCCTGATGGACGATTCAGGGGTACAAGGTCTCATTCAAAGGGTATTACTAAACATGATGAAACTATTTTAACAAAACCGCTAAAGCGGGGACGGTTAAAGGTACGGAGGTCATATTGTGTGTGTAAAAAACAAAATCCGAAAAGGTTAATGGTGCAATGTGATTCCTGCAGAGACTGGTTTCATCCGGAATGTGTGGGTATTACTGCTGAAATTGCAGAAAGGATACCTCGGTATACGTGCCCTGAGTGTTCTCTAAGAGATGGGCAGTAGGGAATATTATAAAAGTTTTGGGTTGTTTTATCAGCACTCATTAAAAACCTAGAGCTTGTAAGATATAAAATTGGTTTCCGAGTGTCCCTGGATATAATTTATTTGCTAATGTTATATTTTAATTTTAAATTCAGCGATGAAGGAGCAATTTGAATTGTATGTGTTCGATGAGGAGGATGGTATGTTCGAGGAGGAGAGTGCTGGTGGACTGCAGGAGCCAGTTGGACAGGAGAACTGGGCCAGTATGACAGTTGTTGTGGAAGTTGGCATGCGTCCTTGTCAGGAGAGAGCCCACACAAAGGGAAAGGGGAGACATTTTCGGGAGCTACACCGATGCTGTACCACATTTGGAGGGATCATGCTGGAGGGGCACAGACTCCTGAGGAGTTTGTGTCTTTCCTAGCGGATCTATCCGCTGAGGTATTTCAAACACACCAGAGAGAGCATGTATTGCAGTCCCTGGAGAGGTTGAGGGCGTGGGTTGAGAGACGACTGGGGAGAGTGGACTGGACGTTCTCCAGGTCCGTGCAGGAGGTGTGGAACAGGGTCTCACACTTTTTGGACCTGACAGCCAAAGTAGTGTACTGATTGCCGGGATAAGCCAAGGCAGAATCGGCCATGTGGCTCTTTTAGTCCATCCAAGATTGATGGCAATGGGGATTAACATAGCCGTTAAGAAGGGGAGATGGGATACCTATTTTTCTCGCTCTAGATCAAATATCTCTGTGTCGAGAGAGGGGATTCAGGAGCCAGAACAGGACGGTCACCGTGTGCCGGTGAAAGCGGAACTACCCGCTAGTGATCCCCCTGTTAGTGATCCCCCTGAGTTGCCTGGTCACCGGTTGGCGGTGGTGGACTGCCATTGGCACCCTGGACGGATGCCAGCTCCATTTACAGGAGCAATGAATGCCGCGGCCCTAGACAGCCGACCTTCCTTAGTGCCAGTCACCATTTCCGGTGGGTGCTTTGTTTATGGAATGGAGGAGGCCCGCATCCCAATGAGGTAAGAGAGTGGGTTGGTGATTGCGAAGGGGATCCACCCGAAGGAGGCATATCGAGCAACAAGGGCTGATGTGGTGGCTACCATGAGTTTGTGCAATAGCAAGGGCTGGGCTGTTGGAGAGATAGGTCTGGACTACTCTGCCAAAGAACATCACCCCCAGCAAAAGTTCATTCTTGCTGAATTTTTCCGTAGAGTTGACCCATCCTCCAATACTGTGTTGCATCTGAAAGGTGCAGATGAGAACAGCTGCAGTCTAGTTACCACCCAAGACTGCATAACCCTTTTTGATGGGTTGTGCGTGTCTATCCAGGCACCTATCTATCTGCACTGCTTCTTAAGGGGCCCAGCTCAGATCAAACTCTGGATAGATACCGGGAGGCCGGTGTACTTTGGGGTGAGCGGAAGGGTCAGCAGCATGTTGGATACCCAACAGGAAGGCGTTAGAGCTATTCCACAGGATCGGATACTGGTAGAGACCGACAGTCCATACCTGCCATGTGGGGTTGGCCGACCAATGACGCCAAAACATCTTGGAAAGGTCTACCAATTGGTGGCAACCCTACGCGGAGAATCCGTGGAACACCTTGCAGAGGCGGTGACAAGGAACCTCTGCACCTTCTTCGCAAAGCAGCTGGGCCAGAAATACTGATCGCCTGTCTTTCTACATGCCGTGTATCATCCCAGGATATTTTTACATTCCTTTAAGTTGGTTTCCAGCGAAGGGATCGCTATGGATGAGAGACCATGGACCACCGGGAGAGACGAGAAGGCCTGGGATCATCATGCTTCCATTTCGGACAGCCATTACCTGTGATTGATTGACAGGTAATTTTTATTTGGTCATGATTTATGAACTATTAATATCTGTTTTTCTGAGTAATGGCAAATCACAATGTTTTAGTTAATTATCTTGGTATTGTCAATCATAGGTGTTAAAATTGTATTAATGTATATGTCATTGTTTTTGTAATATCGGGGGTCAGGTTCTTAAAATCGGGGGGAGTGTGGTGATTATGCCCACTATTTTTAGTGCGGGACGAATTCATCGGGCACCAGATGAGTTCGCCCATGCACATAGAGATATAGAGAGAGATAGTCTGCAGAACGCAAGACGCACGTTTTGTTCAAGATACTTAGAAATAAGTATATAAAGATATTTAACGCCTACCTGGTAAGTTGTTATTCATTCCTATCGGTTTCCCCGACTATCTCGCCATCTTGGGGGTGGGAAACACGATAGTAAGATTTTGTAACATGTACAAGCTATTTAAATAAATACCCGGTAAACAAAATTATACATTTATTACTAATTATGAATCTCGTTCTATCAAAACTAATTTCGTAAACCAAGAATCTATTAGAGCTCAAAGAATTGTAAAATAAGCTTAAATGGTGTCAACAATTGCCCATGAATTGCACCAACTGCTGTTCTTTACACAATGTAACCTAATATTTCAGGGGACAAGCTGATAAACATGTTCAAAAGAAAGCGTGTAGAAATAGTATGGTGATCTTAGAGAACTGCGACCCATCTTTCAACTGCATTGAAAGTACAGAAACGTGTTTTTTCGAAAGCTGTCTCTTTTCAGCCTGGTTTTACCTTTGTGTATGTATCTCCCGACAAGAGGAACATTAAATATGTTGTGATCAAAGTGGCGAATGACATTGAAATGGCAATGACATGGTTAGTTGATGGGCTTTTGGGCATGGGAAAATAAATTTCCACAAACTCGTGTATTTTGCAATTCAATAAATGCACAATTTTATAATGAAAACAGATTATCTTTGATTCGAGAAAAGGAAAGCCCTACAAGAGTTATTATTTCTAACAATACCATGGGTATGGATTTCAAAGGCATTTACAAGATTATTCTTTTTGGTCCGCCTAATCACAGGCACTTGTTTCTGAGAAAAAAAATTGACCCTATAGTATAATAATAACACAAGGTATTTAACTCCGATTGAGGTAAACCACCCCCTCCCGTGTGTTGCAGTCGTTTTCGCTTTTATACGAAATGCACTGCAAAAGTGTTTAGTACCATTTTCTTCTACAATAAATTACTTAAACAACCATTTATAGCATGCTTACTTTTGTTGTATTCAAATGTGCATAATCTGCGTCAAAACATGATAGACTCCAATTGAACCGTAGGGACTGACATGATAGTATCGCAGAGAATAAAAAAAATAAAATGACGTGATTTGAAATACATTTTCAGTGTCTAAAATTTGCAAAAAACTAAAGATGTTTAAATAAAATAAAATATTGCGAAATAAACGTTTCGTTTATTAAATATGAATTGATCATCAGCCAATGCTAGCTGCTATTTTTAGTTACTGGTGAATTCCAAGGTTTTCGGTACACCTCGAGAATTTTCATTGCGTTGGAAGAAAGAAGAAGATAATCACTGGATAGTGGATTTTGAAAACATATCAGGCGGTAGAATTTGAAAACACAGTGAATTTTGCAATGGAGCAAAAAGAAGGATTTTGTTCATAGTATGAATTAAATACAACGTTTAACTATGAATTAAATGAATAACTATATAATAGACAGCTTACACATATAAAGAAAAATACAAACAATTTTTTTCAATATAGTTAACGTTACATAGTTTACAATGGGCTGTGTGTATTTTGCAATTTAAAAAATCGCAGTCAATCGGTTCTTATTTTACTAAAAAAAAATCCTACAGCATACAATGCTTATAATTCTGTATAATACCAAGGAGGGTTTTTTTTTTTAATCTGAGTGCCTGTCAATCTCGCCGACAACTGACTCTGTGAAAAAAAAGTTTGCCACATATAGTTTAATGGTATTCATAAATAATTTAAATAAACTTTGGGCAAACTTTTTTTTACAGAAATGTGTCGGGGGGATAACACCAAGATCCAGAGCCCCGCCCCCCCCCCCTTATTTGGCTGGGGTTGGGATGAAACTAACTAATTAATTAATATCAGGTACACATATGAGCTTCTTATTTACGCAAATGTATTGAGAAGCCCCTCTTGAATTATTCAAAGTGGGTAAAGTTCATCTTATAAAATATTTATCTTTTCTGTATGTTGTCTTTGTACATGTATTTTACGAAATGTTCATCATGTAAAATTTTCGTATGCAGTTTTTCATCAGAAAATCTGCCATCTCCAATACCCGACCACGAGTGAATTGACACACCACCGATGTTCAGGGACGCCACGCCTGTAGTTCCTGTTACAGATATACATTTTCCAGAGTTTTTAAACTTTTCACGTATTTTATCGATTAAATAGCTTTTCACCGTACCACTCTGTCCTAATATAAGATAATGTCCTTCTATGACAAATTCTACGGCCGCGACTTGTTTGGCATCCATGTTTTTCCTTCGAGGTTATAAATAACTCGTTCAGTTTTCCTGTGTAATTTTAGAAACAGACTCCTAGCCAATCAGAATCTGAATTACTATTCTCTGCGATACTATCATGTCAGTGCCTACGGTTCAATTGGAGTATATCATGTTTTGACGCAGATTAAGCACATTAAAATACAACAAAAGTAAGCATGCTATATATGGTTGCTTGGATAATTAATTGTAGAAAAAAAAGTTGTTCATAACAATTATTGTACCCGATGCTTTATCATGTACATGTGCCGGTGCATGCCACATGCCAGTTTTTAAAGATAGTTTCTACTGAAACTAAGAGAATTTAATATACCAGTAATCAAAAGATATGTCATCGAGACAATCATAATTGATGCAGCTACTATAATTATCTCATGAAGGTCCCCTGCAAAGTTATGACAAATACATGATAACTTAACAGTCAAACTTAACCAGTTCAAATGGACAGTCTTTAAATCATCCATATGGTGACCATTGTCTGTGGCGGCGCAGCATAGTTGAAAAGCCTACATAACAATTGGAAATTTGATTCCTGTCTAAGCCAGGTGTTTAACATTTAGTTCTTGTTTTCCACTTTCTGTAATACGTGTTTCTGTAATAAACCCTTTACAACCTTCTCGGCATCAGATGCATAAGAAGGCAGGTGAAGAAATCTTTTTCTTTGACCCAATTCACCAGCCTCTTCAAATTGTTTTGTAAACTCTACAAGTAACGGATACTCTTTAAAATGTTTTTAATTGCTGTCTTGTACATGATGCATTGATGTCCCTGTTTAACATTTCAATGTACTCATCAAGTGCAATATTATTATTTTTGTAACCTTGGATGTAACAAATCTGTTTGCAATAAAGCGCTTATCATGGTCAGGGGTAAGAAGTCCTGAAGATAATGCAGTCGTTTGAATGAAGCAGATAGTATACTTGATTTTGTTTGTCTTATGATAAATTGGAAGCTCATACTTAGCAGAACTTATGCATCGTCCTGCGTCCCCAATATATATATACCACTGTCAAAGTTGCGATGGAGCATAGTGAGTTTGAAAAGAATTTAAACATAATCTTGCAATTCATCACTGCTGGGTTCTTTCTTTTTCTTTGGGTTTTTTTTATAGAAACTCCATGCATTCGATTCGAGATTTTTTATGCTTTTAAAGAACTTAGTCTTTTATACTTCACAATGATGACACTTAAAATGGCCATTTTCTATTGACGAGGTCCGGTAAATTTCCTCATGCTGAGGATTTTCAAAAACATTTGTGATTTCTTCAACAATGTCTTCAGCATCTTTAAAGAAATACTTCCTCACCAGCTCATTAAGTAATTAAATGCTATCATTGAGTGTAATTTGTGAAAAGTCATAAAGTGGTACGTCATTTATGTCCTCTGACCCATTGTTATCCATAAAAAGTATTACACAGATAGCATCAAGAAATGTGGAATAAAGCATCTTGTATATATGCTTTATATGCATTTTGTTTACAAGTTTTTACAGTCATTTCATGCATATCTATTATTATTATGCCCCTCCCCCCCCCCCTCCCCCTTCGAAGAAGAAGGGAGGGCCTATTGCTTTGCTCCTGTCTGTCGGTCGGTCCACCAACAGTTTCCGTTCATTTTCTTATCAGAAGATGGACATATTGAAATGAAATTTGGCATACAGGTTTATTATGATAATATCTATGTCAAGGTCTATATTGTGTACGATCGAGCAATTTTTGACAGAGTTATGGCCCTTGGACGTAAAAAAATTCCAGTTATTTGCAGTTTCCGTTCATTTCTTCGCAGAAAATGAACATATTTAAATGAAATTTGGTATACAGGTTAATCATGATAATATCTAGGTCAAGTTCGATATTGGGTACGATCGAGCAATTTTTTGACAGAGTTATGGTTCTTGGACGTATAAAAATTCCAATTATTTGCAGTTTCCGCTCATTTCCTTCGCAGACGGTGCACATATTGATATGAAATTTAGTATACAGGTTTATCTAAATAATTTCAAGATCAAGTTTGATTCTGGTATGATAGAGCAATTTTCGACTGAGTTATGCCCCTAGGACTAAAAATTCTAAATATTTGCAGTTTACGTTTTTCTTTGTGGATGTTTCAAAAGGAGGGGGCATAAGTATTTTACAAACATCTCTTGTTTTATCTAAGCTATGGTATGCGCATTTAATGATATGCTATGGGATTCAATGCAATGCTATGAGATATTTATGCTCTGCCATGAGAAATTGAAATTAAGGGATTAATTATACATTGTATGATATATTATTTATGCTATGCTATGAGATTTGAACAAAAACACCTCCATACATAGGAGAATTCCAAACATTTCGAAATAAGATATAGAGAGGCCAAATTTTACCACCAATCTTCAATGTGAATATTTATTCTTTTAAATAAAAACATTTAAAACAGATTAAAATCCTATTGGATGCTATGTTAATGCTATGGTATGCTATAACGAATGAGAATCTCTTGGATTCTATGCTATGGTATGCTATTCCAATACTATGGTATGAAATTCCAATGTTATGCTATGAGATTTCAATGCTAGGCTATACTATGGTATATGTTGTAAAAGATATGCTTGAAATGACTATATTCCTTTTTTACGGATATATAACTCCTCCTACAGTTTTCAAGATAGGAATCATTTTGTTCTGCAGTTTAATTTTACAAATATCGGAGATGCTTATATTACAAGAAATTTGCTTTTTGATAATTTTTGTGTTCAAAATACCAGCTTTTCTGCAGAATATTACATATAAAGAACTCTTCTCAGAAAAGAAAAACCTGTTAGCTTTCACATTGACAGCTATTCTCTTGTTTAGGAAGTCATCTCTTATCAGAGAATCAATGAATTTTAACAAAACATTTAAATCGCAAGATTGTGACGTAGTGTCGTAAAAAGCACCGATGTAATAAACTACCTTTAGGGTCCAATTTTTAAAAATGTATCGCTTTTTACCCAAAAACAAAAGTCCATGCTAAACCCGAGAGCTGCGGGTTAACTGATCGAAGTTTTACCCACGTGCACCGCACTCCAGGTATAGACACTCAATATTGGTGGCATAAACAGTTTTACAATGAGTGAAATTGCCATGTTGTGACGTATTGTCATAAACTAGTAAAAGTCACGGGTTGTCAAGGATCCTTAAAATGCTGCTCATATTTGCGTTTATAACTATTTGTTGGGCAATTTAAAAACTGGTTGATTTTGATTAAGATATTTTCTCATGTAACCAACTTTTATGCTCCAGAAATGTCAACGGATTCAAGTTACCGTTAATAGGTAAATAGAGCATATATACTTTTTATTTCATGGTAAAAGCTGGTTTCGTACACACATATATTACTTATAGATCATGACATTTTGCCAATAAACACAAACATGCCTGCGCTAGAGAAACTGCTTACACTTTTGATATTTCAACACGAGGCATATGGTTTCCATAAGCTATAATTGAATTTTACCTTATACAAATGTTGGTAGTTATTGTAAATTAATTAAAAACATACTTTCATTATCGATAAACTATGACAAAATAGTAAAAATGAGAGTAAGGGGGTGGACACACTTTTGCGGATCCAAGTCGGTGGATATTCAAAATATCAAAATAAATATGCATAGTACGCTAACGCATTTTTAATTTCATACAATTTTATAACTCGAAAGATTGGTAGAGCTGTCAACCTTATACACTTATTTGTAAATAATGGAACAGTCTATATGAATAAATAATGCGTACATATATGCATAAAACGAAGAATAAAGTTGAGTTGAGAGGGTGGGGATGTAGTAGACCCAGTTTGTTTTATTCAAACAGCTTCTTTTTTTTTACCTGAAATTCAGTTTTGGGACAGTGGTAAAATAAAACAGTGAAAATTGACTTAAAGAACAATATTATGAGATATGGCACACTCACGTTTTTGAAATAAAATAAAAAAATTCGTTTTTTCACAGCTGCGATGGTCCTCTTAATATTCAGCCATGCAGTTGTGTTTTAATTTCAGTTTAAACGAATCATATTAATGTGTAAAGTGTTGTCCCACCCCCCCCCCCCACCCCCACCCCCCTCTTTATACAAAGGCGTGCAATATACGGCGCACAAAAATTAACGTTCGTTTTGGACGGATTAATTTTATCTCCTCGGAATATTTTGTAGAGAAGACGTACAACAAACAAATCATAATTCTTTAGAATATTTATTACTTGTGTCGTCTCGTTACTTGAGCCTGAAAGTTTGATAAACACGGTAGCTGATTTGTGAATTGAGTTGAATTCACGTGCAGATCACCCTTGTTACATGTGGAACAAAAACCCGCTTAAATTTATTTTATGAGCCTGGAGTGCACATGCATATAACGAAATATACAGAGGCAAGTGAGTTGATTACGACTATAATATAAAAGTATCATATGTAGATCTGCTACTTATGAAAAGCTACCCAAATCTCAATTATGTTAATGAATAACAAATAATTAAGTTTTAAGTTATATGCCATACAAAGAAGCATTCTGAGAGTATTGCATATTAAGCAGTACCTTTCCCCTACCGTCACACCCAATCTGAAACAATTTTCGTTTTGTACTATAAATATGTAGGAGGAAAACTCGGCCAAGGATTTAGTCAAAAGGACAACCCGATTAAAAATAAGTGGTTTCAGATTAATAATTTATTGTGGTTTGGTTCATTTATAAACACTTATTACTGACCAAGTTACCTGTATTATACATTTATATATTCGTTGGGTTTTTTCCTTATAATTCGAAATAAAAATTTGAATTTATGTTTATCAAGGTCAAGTTGTATTATCAGATGTTTTAGAAGTAGGTCATTATTTTCTCATGTACTAGTTGTATATTTTTATTATCTCTCGACAACCCAAACACGAAAACCATTGTAAAGTCGTGTTATTACTAACGTACTACCAATAAAATGTTTGCGGAGAAAATCGATTTTAAATTCGCGTGTCTAAGTTCCATACACGGCTTTCTTATTTAAAAATTTACAATTTGGATTGAAACCGGGGATAAGTACACTTAGCAGTGGCTTGTGTATTGGGTTGGAAGGATGGCAAGCAATAAAAATCTTCACCAGATCATGGACGGCGAGGGAATTAAGAGGGGTACACTTCGTTATTGAAATAACGGACCAAAGCTAAGAGTAATTAAATTTAGATTTAAGCCTTATAGGCAATGATATCACGAAAATTTGACGCAAGACCAGTTACATGTAGATGCTTTAAGGAAGAAAAGATACGACTTCTTCGAAACTTCAGGTTTTTTCCATTGAATACAGGAACTGGGCAAGTCTTAAGGTGAATTGTTTGTTGCATTTTGTTTATCTTGACAATTAATTGAAGATTCTTTAACCTCAGAAATCAAGTAGTTGCAAGATTTTTACAATCTGTGTTTTTAAACTACTTCTAATATTGAAACTGAATGTTTAATGCGCGTCGTACAAGTAACCACATATTTTAATTACATTTAGGACAATTTATGTTGTGTTAAGTCACATGTTGTTTTATTGACATGAATATTTAGTAATTATTCATTTATCCGTGGACCCTAACCTTTGTGAATTTCAATATTACTTTTCAATTCATAAATTATATTCAATTAAATTCAGGTATCACATGTACCGATATCGTCTACTATGTATAGTTGAAATGTAGGCAGGAGGATAGGTAAACAGTTCAAAACCCCATAAGAATGTAATAATATTATTTCGCTGCAGAACAAAAAACCCTGTTTTACAGTTCTTTGATTAAGACGTGTTTAAAGAGTCGAGTGTATGATGAATATAATAGGTAATATGATTATTAATTTAACTTTAAAACTTGTCACATGCGTCGCTTTCAATTTATTTAGTACATGTAAATTTAAATGTATTTAACAAATAAAAGTTGAGCATGCTTCTATTTTTCGGTGGTGTTTGTGACTTTTATGGCCAATATTCGTTACAAAGGATGATTGATCTTTGAACATCATTTTTTTTTACATGCAAAACGCTATTTTATACAAAGTATCAATATTAAAAGGTTAAAAAATGTGGGTGCTATAATCTGCCCGAGGAACATTTTGATAGATAGTGATTGAGCACAATATTTCCCGGGCGTCTTTTATTTACATTTTTTTAAACGAGCTTTAAATCCCGAATATTTAAATTTTTCAGTGGAAATCAAGTTTGAATGAACTCCCGGAACATTTCATTTGAGAATTAATAACGTGATAAACGGGGATGTCATACAGTGTAGTTACCGATGCATCGGACAGGAAAAAAGATCTTATTCAAATATTTAAATTGGTAAATTAATGATATGTTCTTTTTTAAGACGTGATTTCGTTCTTGATTATCCACGTAGAGATTGTTTTAATTTAGTTTCTAACAGAATGATCTACATGTATAAGCAAAAATCAATAACAGACTTCATTTTATTTTAAGCCAAATATTCATTATATATTACATGTAATAGAAGTTCAAACTAAACCTAAATATTTAGCCTCGATGAGTAAATGAATACTAATACGCAATAAGATTTCATAGCAATATATTTACATCCACCAAGTACGATTCCCTCAATTTCTTACGGTACCTGCATGAAATATGCTTATAATCATGATGATGTCAGATTCTAATTCCTATTTATACTAGGCGACTTGGCTATATTTTTTATCTAACGTACTGATGCATAATTTTAACAATAACAACTTAATCTCTTCTACTTACTCTTTACGATCGATTCATAACTTTGTGAAAAGTAAAATGAAAATATAAACGATAAAATGCACTCTTGGATGATTCATGCGGGTTACGAAGGTCGAGGTCATTGTGGAAAAAACATAACCCGCGGCATCTTCTTCAATTAATGTTTCTACCTTCATATTCCGGATGGTTCACCGGAGAGCGTGACTCCATAAATACTTGTATTCTAATGTCCATGTTCGACCGCGTTTCTGAGATTCACGTTTTCTCTGAAAATCAAACTATGAAAATAATTTTTAAAAAACCTGTTAATTTATTGCCATGCTAAAATGAAAATGAAATGACAAAATAAATATGTTTATTCATGGATTATTACACGGTACACGACTGTAACATTATTACTCGGAGCTCTATACATGTATACAGGTGTTTTTCCCATTTTTATTTATTTATTTTTTACATTTGAGACTCTTTAAGCATTATCTATCATTAGAGATGTATTACATAAAAGTTATGATCAATTTCACCAAGAACAATCATTTCTTTTTCTATTTTGCATATCATTATTTACCACTATTTTTTTTCACCTGACAAAAAGCCAATCCTTCTGTCGAAAACGATACATGCTTAGAATTTTCACCAACCCTCTTACGAAACAGAGCTGTATGAAATTCATTTCAGAGCAGAATTGCAAATTGACATTTTTCCAATATTCTCATTCCTCGGGGCATTGCACTTATTTCTCGATCAGTTTATCTTATACATACCGAGTGCGTGTTTGTTCCAACAACAGTGTTATTGTTTACAGACAAATAATGCATTAGTTTGGAATAAAATATCGTAAAAATTCAGTCCAAATAGTAAAACACGAAGTATATATACCAGGAACATTTGTACGAATTACGCACTCGTTCTGAAAATAAAATCAAAGATGGGTGAATTAGTACAATTAAACGGACTCTTATTCTTGACAGCTGAGAAAACTATGGGCTGTACGTCAAATAAAATGGCGCTGACGACGATTTCAGAGGACGAGAAGCGACTGGTCAAAGATTCGTGGAATTTATTTGTTTCTAGAGGAGATTTCTCAGACACTGGATCACATATGTACAAAGTGTAAGTACAGAGCTCTAAATTTTGCTTTAAAACCCCATTGATAATGAAAAAACCTATAATCCGTTTTATTAAAGAAAAAAGTTCGGCATTTGTCTATCGGCATTCCCATGTCAACACGTATAACTGTAAAACGTTCAACATTCTTTGCACATGGTTACAAACCCTGAAAGACTTTTATAAAAGTAAGGTTCTTGTCTTCATGAAATATTTTGTAAAAGAATGATTTATTAAAGTGCGTAATACATGAGTAGCTTCATGTGTGTCTCGGCTGACAGTTATAATTTAAGGGCATTTACTTTGTTGCTCTCAAAATTCTACCACTACAAAAAATTACGCGTAAGCTTACTGCGTACCAATTACAGGGCTTAGGTAGCAAAGAACTATGCAGTAAATAAAAATGTTGAAGTCATCTAACATCAGGCACACATTTTGAAGGACGTCGATCGGTGTTTGCAAATGTATTGGAATGTTTGAACAACCTCTTATCCTTCACATATTCACCCTTTACTTTCTCGTGCATCAGATAGTTTTAACGAAAAGTTAATCACAGAGGGACAGTTGTTATTTATTTACAAACGCAATCTTTGCTGATAAAAATGTATTTACATTTGACACGGAAAATTTAAACGCCGCGAGGTAGTTCTCGTTTAACGTTGCTGTCTTGAGGAGACCAAATATTATTAGCTATGCAAATTTTATACAATTGATATATAGGAAAGGTCGATGAAATTTGATTTACGTCAAAAGTACAATGTTTTGGGGGTTTTTCCCCATTCTTATATAACAGCGAAACAGGATATCTCCACTGCAATATTGCTTCGGTTTCTGATAGATACGTGTTGTATTTTACTTTCCATTTATTCAGCACTTTATGCCATGTGTTTTTTATATAGATATGTATCTTGAGAAAAATTTTGTTCGAATAAATCGTTTCCCTTTATTGGATAAATTAATTAAAAATTAAACATATGGATTAATAATTATTTCTAATGTTTTGTCACGAATTAACAGTTTCTTCTCGAAATTCTAAGATAATCATTATGATATGTTGATATGTATGTCTGTCTCATTTAAGCTGGCAAATGCATTCGCACTTTTGAATTTTTTTCCCCGTGGGGAATGCATTTGCAAGATCGGTGTTTATCTCTTCATTATTAAAGTCAACATTTCTGTCAGATGACGAGTTTCTATGAATTTGTTGATTAGCTGCCTTAAATGTTGCATATATTTGTCGCGATGCAGCAATTTTAAGCGCTCGTAGATATATGAATCACATTTTGATTATTCAATTGTGTTTCTTTTTTTCAGGCTTCTTCAGGACAATCCACACCTAAAAACATTATTTTCTTTTATGAAAGTAAATGGGGCACCTTTTGACAGCCCAATGTTTAAAAGCCACGTCAGAAATGTTTTTACCGTGATCGGGGATGCTGTTAACCATATTGATGACTTAGATAGCCTCAATCCTATCCTTAAAGACCTGGGAGTGAAACATCAAGGATATGGGGCTAAAAAGGAATATCTAGAGGTAAAAAGTATATTGTCTATACTATTTTTTTTCTATTTGCGTAAACATCGTAAAAACTTTTCAGTGAAACGTCATATTTAAAAAGAAAATGTGTCCTCTTGATTTGATGTTAACGTACATAGTTGACTCATTGATTGATTTATGAAACGTATCAAAGAATACGCATTTCCTCCGTTTACATTCACAATATCATCGTTACAATATATTATTTCAAAAAGTGTAAATCAAAACAATTTAATACATTCTTGATACTCTGGCATTTTTGTAGCCAGTGTGAATAAATAACCAAGATAACTCTGTGTAGATAAATAATTGTAGGTCAACATTATATAAAAAATGCCTGTTTGGGAGGGTAACAGTTGAAATTGACACCCCAAAGAAACCATTGTCAACCGACGCGAAGCGGAGGTTGACAATGGTTTTCGAGGGGTGTCAATTTCAACTGTTATCCTCCCAAACAGGCACTATTTATTTTATTATACTGAATGTCTTAATTTTAGAGAATTTTTTACTACTTTTATATAGAAATGACATAAATTCTACGGCGAACCGTACACGCATGATTTACGTGCATGTAACAATTCGTTGTGTTACCCGTTGCTAAGTGTGTTGCTAACGCTGAGGGTAATAGAACGGATTATCAACTGCGTCTAAACCAATCAGATTTTAGTATTTAACATGAAAGTATAATAAAACAAATTGATTCTTACTAATCACGAACGCCAAATAGTCTTCTTTAGGAATGTTTTTCTAATGAATATTTCAACAAATTTTCAATCAAGAACGAACTTCAAGGATAATTTTGCATTTTTTTTCAGCGGATGAATAAACATGTATAGTACACTTTTGAATATGATCATACATTGCGTATGTTTCTATGATGGGATACGCCATATCTGTATACTGTTATGTCATTTTTAAGCTGCATATGGGCTTCATCCTGGGTAAAAATTACAAGTTCACGTACTGTATAATTTGGCTAGTGCTATATAATAGAATATTGAATAGAACATTGATTTCATGAACAGTAACGACCAATTAAGGAAGACCGTTGCGAGCTTTGTGAAACAGCGTGAGGGCATCTCTTTGTTACATTGTCTTTTATTTGTCATGTACATGTACAACATCAGAAAGTAATTAAGGACCTTATTATAGAATTCTACTTAAATGGTAATTTTACATTGTGTTCAGGTTAATCCATGCCGCGAATGAAATCAAATACATGTAGTATTATATCATAAAATAGGCAGTCATTTTTTAACCTTAGCCAAAGAAAACTTGAGAGATATAATTATCTTGAGTAGAAAAAAGCAGTTCATGTGGTCAACACAGATTACAGTTGCTTTTAACGAACATTGATTTAACAAAACGTGGAAAATTAACACATTTTCCGCATTTAGAACCACATCTGCTGATCACTTTCTTTCCGTTCATTCGCAGATAATATCGATGTTGTTTAACACGTTTTTAATGAAGGATCACACCCATTGTAATGACATTTTTTTCCTTTTCAGCCTGTTGGAAATGCACTGTTATGTACAATTGAAAAGCATCTAGAGGACGATTTCACTCAAGAGGTTCACAGTGCATGGAGAACATTTTTCGCTGTGATGAGCTACAGTTTTGCACAAGGACTTGATGAAGACAACGGAAAAGATGGCTGATGTGATAATTCATGTTTCGGATTTTAAAACTGAAATCAAGTCTATTTTCATTTTTTTTTACAGATTTAAACTACATATAATTTTCCATAAACTTTTATAAAATCCATTTTTTTTGGCAAATACATTTATTTGATGTACGAACTAGAAAAGGTTCACATTGGGGACCGGGTTAAAAGTGTTTATTAACACATTCAGATCTGCTTTACTTATTGTCTTATAGATATAGTTATCAATTGTAACATAACTGTCCCTTCAATGTTGTATATATGAAGTACTTTTTATTGATTTTAATCGGTATATGGCTCATTACTATTGATTTTGTAAAGATGTTACAATGAGTAAATCATTATTGTTAGATGTTTTCCAAATTTTTATGCCCCCCTTCGAAAAAGGGAGGGCATATTGCTTTGCTGCTGTCTGTCGGTCGGTCGGTCCACCAACAGTTTCCGTTCATTTTCTTCGTAGAGGATGAACATATTGAAATGAAATTTGGTATACAGATTTATCATGATAATATCTAGGTCAAGTTTGATATTGGGTTCGATCGAGCACTTTTTGACAGAGTTATGGCCCTTGGACGTAGAAAAATTCCAGTTATTTGTAGTTTCCGCTCATTTTCTACGCAGAGGATGAACATATTGGAATGAAATTTGGTATTCAGGTTTATCATGATAATATCTAGGTCAAGTTCGATATTGGGTACGATCGAGCAATTTTCGACAGAGTTATGGCCCTTGGACGTAGAAAAATTCTAGTAATATTTGCAGTTTCCGCTCATTTTCTTCGCAGAGGATGACCATACTGGAATGAAATTTGGTATTCAGGTTTATCATGATAATATCTAGGTCAAGTTCGATATTGGGTACGATCAAGCAATTTTTGACAGAGTTATGGCCCTTGGACGTAGAAAAATTCTAGTTAATATTTGCAGTTTCCGCTCATTTTCCTCGCAGAGGATGAACATATTGGAAGGAGATTTGGTATACAGGTTTATCATGATAATATCTAAGTCAAGTTTGATATCGGGTACGATTGAGCAATTTTCGACAGAGTTATGGCCCTTGGACGTAGAAAAATTCCAGTTATTTGCCGTTTCCGTTTATTTTCTTGTGGATGTTTCCAAGGGAGGGGGGCATAAGTGTTTTACAAACATCTCTTGTTATTATCAACTTCATTCCGGACTTCAAATATAACATTTTACCATTAAAAATTGAAATTCTCACATCATGCATTTTCTACGAATAACAAATGAGATAAAATGCATATCACTAAGAGTGTATACTATTTCAAGTCTGACACCGTGTTTTAAAGAAGTTTGTGTTATTGCTTTTGACCCATGAAAATCAAAACTAACAAAAATACAATGTGCAAGCAAAGTGTTGTGAACTTTTCATGTTATAACACAAATTAAATCCCTAGCCTGTCGTTTGAACTCTGCAAGATATTTCCTTTTTTGGAAAAAAACTTCCTTCTACATTTACTCAAATTTTATTGAAATCCCTTATTTTAAAGAGGTTAGTAAATCTGGTTTAGTGGAAAAGAATCAAAAATTCCTAAACGAATGCAGAAAAAAAAAATGTGTAAAAAAAAAAAAAAAAAAAAAAAAAAAAAAAAAAAAAAAAGCTGATAGAGTTTTCATTTTTTGAGGATTGTGCCTTTAAAGGTAATTATAAGCATTCACAAATTGTAACTTGAAATACGGAGGGAAGAGGTGGTTATAAAAATTTTATGAGGGCATGTTGCTTAAGCTTTCACTTCCATAAAAATGATGGAAACAAAAAATATAGAATTTTTCTCAAGTTCATGAAAAACGCGGTTTTTATCCCTATTTTGTTTGATGAACAAATGACATTAACAAACAGTCAACCATCTCAAACATAAAACGAAATACAAATTCAAAGCAGAGCAACACTGACCTAAAAAAAAAGAAGAAAGAGGTAGGATCAGGTGCCTAGGAGGAGTGAGCATCCTCTGCTGACCGGTCACACCCGCCGTGTGCTCCTATTTTGTTTGATAAATTAAATCATTTTTATGATTAATTTCAAAAAATTTAAAACCTTTTCATTATATCTAGAATTAAAATTCACTTGCGTAACCGCTGTGTAGATAGCTTGTTAGCAACAAGAAAAAAGGGTGAGGTGGCTTGACATGATTAACCAAGGTACATATATTCACTCTCATGACGAGGTGAGAAAAGGGGATATCTTTTGTAGCCATAAAAGTTTGCTGGATCATCTAGTTCAAAATTTCTTTGTTACATAGTAACGATATTATCCTGTAAGTTAAGTAAAAGTATATCGGTCGTTTAACCTGGATCTGTGTGTTGTTTTACATACACTGGCAGCCAATATTGTGAAAGAAGTTGTTGAGAAGGGAGAGCATGCATAAAGTTAGTGATCTTCAACGCTCTCTTAAATCTCTTAAGGATGGAGTCTTTTTATTATCAAACATACTTCTTATAATAAGAAATGCATGAAATTTTGACACAGTCAAACGGATCATATTACTTAATGATTCTATCAGTTTAATTAAATTTGACCTTTTTGTTTTCGGATAAAGGTCAGGTCAAGGTCACTACCTTTTTCCTCAACGTAAAGAGTGATAAAAATAAGTGTAGCTCTTTATAGTTCTGTAGAGATTTGTTTAAGATTTGAAGATTCAAATCTTCAATGAAATCGTAGACCATGAGAGTGTCTATCAGCTTATACTACTAAATTGGAATAAATATTTATTCTAAAATTGATATTGCTTAGCCCGCATTTCCTCTAATTTTCTTAAATTTTGAAGAAATTTTGATTATTTTTTTATGCTTCCAATAATAAAATATTTCTAATTTTTATGTATTATGAAGACTTTATATAAAGATATAAATTGACAGAAAAGCTAATATATTGACCGTTTCATAGGAGAGAAAAACTGATTTTAGTGATTTTTTCACAAAAATCAATGTATAAAATGGGCGCTTTAAAAAGCTTATAAAAATATTATTTGATAGGCAAATCATATTTTAAAAACATATTCTGAAACCCAAGTATCATATTATTAGTTCACATTAGTAAAAAAAAATCCAACATTATTGCTATTGTTTTTAAAATGCTAAAACAGACTCATTATATATATATAATCTGCAGCAGCAATTCTGAATTGCGCAACATGTGATATTTTCCTACGCCAAAAATATAGTCCTTGTTCCATTCTAAACATTGATTACATTTTTCTATCCCAAGTTGTATGATAGTAAAAAAGAAAGAAAAATATACTATTTTAATTTCCTTTCATCTTGATTTAATGAACAATTAATCAAATTTACGTTTGACAAGTCGAAAACCAGAAAAGACTCCTTCCTTAAATGAAGGCACTATTCAGCAGCAAACTTAAAAGGCAAAAAAGACGAATTTCAAATTAAAGTTGTTTAAAGTCAGAATTGATATAATATTCAAACCCATTAGTTGCTTTTGCCCTGATTATTGATTACAAATAATGTATATGTACTTAAAACAGACATAATTGGGTAAACCCTAAATTCAACGCATATATCATAAGATTGAATTGCTGGCGAGTTGGTTCTTGTACGTGTTGGGAGATGATAAATGGTAATTTCTTACGATTACAGACGGAGAAAACTCCAGATTTTTTTTTTCAAAATTAAAGCCTGATGAGGCATGAAATATCACCGTAAACACGTGTAGCACAGTTAAGTATTATATCTTACATATACATCTTATTAGTCATTTAAAAATATTATGCAATGAAATATTAAACTGTAATTATGATACTATAATGTAATTATCATTATTCAAATTTCGATAAATAATACCTATACAAATAAAGTTCAGAAATTACATTGCCCATGCGTGCCTGGGTTGAATGAAATAGACATGATTTGAGAGAGAAAAAAAATGTTGACTATAAATCAATAACAGACGTGATATGCATGATTAATTAAGAAAAAAATCATACAAGTTCAGTTAAAATTATAATATTATTAAAACAAAGTCACTTTTTACCAGTAAAAAGTACAAAACACAGGGTCCTCATGCTATATTTCCCCTTATATTATATTAACCCGTGCACTATATTACATGTAACATTGTATCTGGATGCTTACAATATTTCTATTTCTTATGGAAGGAAAATGTTTGCTTCTATACGTCGTCGTAAATTTTTCATGCCTTCTTGGACACTTTCTTATGTAGTTCAGGGGAAATGTTTTCAAACATTCTAAATAATCCATACAGCGATGTTGTATTTCTTTTATTAATTACACAACTGTGTATAATGTTATCCCCTAAAATGTAATAGTTTATATCATATTTTAAAGAGTTTTCATTTGCTAGTCCATTTTCATTTCTCTGTTAAGAACGTAGAGGCATAAACCCACTTAAAGGTGCATTGTCACGAATTTGGTCAAATTTTATTTTCCTGTTTTTATTATATACAATGCTTTATGAATGCATTTCTAATGATGAATAGAAATTTGGGTGGCCGTTAATGAGTTTTAAGCGAGATACAGGGCTCACAATTCTTCGTCATGTAAACAAGGCTCGTGCCCTGTTTTTGTTTACATAGGTTCTATATACCAGTAAAAAATCCTTTTCAAGATGATTCGTCTAAATTCTTATTCATTTTAAGCATAAATAAACAGTTCCTAACGATTATTTTTTTTTCATTTTTTTATTTAATATTTCATGGAAAGACTACTTTCAAATGATAATTAAAATCAATTTGTTCAAGTTGATGTTTTTTAAATCTTATTACTAAGTATGTAATGAATATAATAATAGATACCCTTTTCCATATCACAGCCTATATTAGCCCTCGACCAATATCATCCCTAGGGCCTTCGGGCTTCGGTTATGATATGGAAAAGGGTACGTATTATCCTCTATGTACCTGAATTGCAAACAGTATTACACCTAATTAGATGTTTATACATGTATAAGTAACTATCTTGTCGTAGTTCAACTTTATAGCCTACTAAGGTGAAATGAGATTACCAACTTTTACAGTTAAGGCGAAACGGGAATAAACCGATTGGGCATAACTGTGAATGTCATGAAAGAATTATAATTTTTTCAAAAAATATGGACGAACCTATTGGTAGAAGTGCATTAACTCTTGTAACATATAAATCTCTAAGATATCGATATGTTAATGCGCGTTGGCAATACTCGGTAAATTTAAAGTCCAAAAATGTTTTTTAAACACTAATTGCATGATATTTTGTGTACCTGCTTGGTAATTTACATGTACTCATAACGTTGTAACAATAATTATCTCTTATGTAATATTCTACTTTATGATTCTGAAAATATTTTCAATGCCATTGAATTTGATAACAAATACATTTAAGTTTATTACAAATGTTACTCATTTTTTTTTCCTTTTTATTTGTTTCTTTATATAATGTGTTTCGTTTAAAATTTACATTACGGGTGTTAAATACAGGTACGAAGTCACCCAAAACAATTTTTACACTGACTAGGCGGAAAAAAACCCAAATTGAGAAATTTCTATTGCATAACCTGGTATTGGTGTCATATAACTATAATTCCTTTGGAGTGAAGGGGGTTCAAAATTAAAATTAAAACTAAAACTAGCATTTATGACAAACAGGTCCAATAAGAAGAATTATTGGGGGGGGGGGGGGGGGGTTCTATTACTCCTGGATGTAGGAAACTTAAGGTGCTACAATTGGGGAAATTTAAAAGGCATTCAAATTTTTTATCAAGATAATGAATTAAAAAAAAATTAAAAGTTTTTTTTAATTTGATATGAAACCATAATCTAGTTTTTAAAAAGGTTATATAAAAATATATATGACATAACAAATTGACGTGCTTTTGTATTCATTATAGTAAAATAAAAAAAATCAGTAACATACTTCAGTGTTCAAGAGTTGTTACTCAACTGCGCCATGTGGCTAATAAATCACTTTTCTGTCACGGATTTAGTAAGACAGATAAAAAAAAAATACAAAGGTTATGTAAAATATTCCTATCCTATTAAAGACATGAAAAGGGGCCACAATGTGCGATTTAACAAATATCAACGTACATTAATTAAAAAAAAAAGTGGTGAGATTTCACCTCAAGTTTCTCCACTTCTATGTTTCCAATATTTTTGATGTCTAAAATAACCTGTCATGAGCATTTTTAATGCTTGGTTAAAGTTTAAATAAATTAGTTGATTTATAAGCGAAAAAAAAATATTCTTATTTACAAAATAAAGAAATCTTACATTCTGTGTCGCATGAAACTTTATTTCTTATTTTCAATTACTGATCGAGCACTACCATTGCTAAAGTCAATTATATTTTTAAAAATCCAAATTTGACTGTTGAAACACTGAGATCGTGTACTCGTCTGTTAAAAGCTTTTACAATTCACGTCATCATTTCACTTTAAAAATGCAACTATTTCTAACTCGAATCGCAATCATTTTGATAAACATAAAGAGAAACAGTGTTACGTATGGCGAAGTTGCGATGGCGAAGGAGCGATAGTTGTATCGCTTCTTCGCCTTCGCAACTTCTCACTTTCGCTCCTTCGCATCTTCGCGCTTCGCCGTCACATCTTCGCACTTTCGCAACTTCGCACCTCGACCTAAAGGCGAAATTGGGAAGGTCGAAGTGACCCCATCGGAACACCATAATTACGAATGTCCAAATAATCACCTGACTATAATTTAAACATGTAAAAGATCACATAATGACAATTTAATATGCGATTGAAGATAGACCAGTTTGAAGATACTCGAGATAAGAAATTATAAAAATGTATCTAAACACTTATCATGAGGTAAATGTTGGTACATGTAGCAGTTTATATACCTTTATGCGAGACTGATAATCGAAATCATTCTAAACAAAATTATTATAGGTAAATAATGCATGGCTGTTAATATCACAGACAATAACAATGCAAATAGAAAAGTAATAGTATGACATACGATAAAACACCTTGACACAATGGTTCATATCTACATTTGATAAGTTAAACAAATATATACATATAAATATGGAAAACCATACGTATCCGAAGCGCAATAGATTAAAGCGCTAATAACGATTCCTTATAAAAAAAAAGTTTCTATATACCAACTTAAACATAAGCGATATTAAAGGGACTTAGACACGATTTGACTTAAAATTTTCAAATTTTATTTTCCCATTTTCAATGTTTATACTGATAAATATAGAAGTTTACAATGCTATGTCAAAATTTGAAAGTCAAATATCAAGTTATAAGTAAGATACAGAGTTTATAATTCTTTGTTTTATAAACAAAGCTCGAAAATGTCATATTTTACAAATGTGTTGTATTGGTGTAAGTTTCAATCAAATGTATCTTTCTTTTGTTGAAAATAGTATTAATGAAGATATTGAATTAGTTAAAATTGTTTTTTGCATGTCATTTTGTGTACGAAATGGTAATTCTCTACATTACATTTTTGTAAACAACTATAAGACTCGAGCTTTGTTTACATAAAAACCAATTCTTACCTCTGTATCTCGCTTGTAACTTGACTTTAACATTCAATATTTTGGTCAATCATTTAAAACGCACCAGTTAACCATTTTATTCATAAAAGATAAAAATCAAATTTTTGATCTCAAATCGTGTCCAAGTCCCTTTAAATTCATTTATACAAAGCCTGTCGAATAAACCTTCACCTTTGACCTTTACGTCATTTTCATCGGACAAGGTAGACGCTTCCATGCCAGGTGGTCCCATATATCTATGATTACATTGTATGTATTGGTTCAAAAGTTGCTAGTGTTTTTATTGAATGTTTGAAACTTTAAGGGGCAATACCAGTTAGAAGAGGGCCTCGGGCCCTCTCGGTATGAATAAATTGAAGGAGCCTCTAAGTGTACTGAAGACATTGTTGAAAGTTTCAAGTCTCCTCCTATAACGATTAATGAGCGATAACAAGCATTTTGTACAATAGGGGCAATAATTGTATAGTTGTTTAAATGTAGGGGCTGAAGGGTTATATTTTTAAATGTCTTATGAAGTCCTACTACATATATGAAAAAAATTCTCAATATCTTTATAAACAAAAGAAATATTAGAACTCGTTACTACATAAATTTTCAAGTGACCGTGACCGTTGACCTTTATGTCATTTTGATCGACCAAGTTTGACACTTCAAATCCAAGTGGTCCGATGTTTCTATGAGGAAAGAAAGTTGTAAGTGTTTTTATTGAGTGTTCGAAATTTTCAGAAGGGACTTCGAACTCTTTCGGTAGGAATTGATTGAAGGAGCCTCTAAGTAAACCTAACACATTGGTAAAATTTTCAAGCCTCTACCTGTAATGGTTTAAGAGAAATGGCGATAACAAGCTTTTCATACACAAGGGCAATAACTTTGTAAGTTCTGGGAGTTATAAAGCAAAGGGTCATTCGGTACCATAACTTTTGATGGTCAATTACATAAAGAAAAATTGCTTAAATATATATATAAAAAAAAAGCTGGAAAGACCTAATTATATCACCCCATTAGTAACCCATTTTAACTTGAAGGTATCACATTAAGTGACGTCGACTATATAGCGTTCCATACCTAACCAGCTTTATCGGGGTAGTTCACTTTCTAGAACATGTATACATAAAGTAATACAAGGTGTACAACCATAAACAGGTAATTTACAATGTAGTTACATAGCTTTCGTTTCCAAAAAAGTCTTTTATTTACAAACAATAAGTCTGCACCGTGCTTTAAACAATTTTGTCGTAATCATTATTTTGATTGCTATAATTAAAAAAAAAAATCCGACTTGTAACCAAATCCATTGTGTCAAATTGTAAAAGAGGGACCTACATTGTATCTATTGAATAGATCTTGTGCAGCGTATGCTTTTTTGTTTTCAATATGTTTATTGTACGGTGCGAAAATATACATGTAACAGCTAACGTATTCATTTGAAGATTAATTTTCAAGTTAGGATGACTATTGGTCGTGGTCATACTTCCATTCAAAAAAGCAAGCTCAGTATTAATAGGAAGCAAAATATTCAAATTTGGATGCTAAAATATGTAGATTTTTCTTTATTAAATGATGGTTATTTACATCGTATCTAAACACTTAGGGACGATCTGATAGTTAATGTGTTGACCACCCAGCCGCTTTAAGCCAACTATTTGTAATATCAAGATAACATAAAAACAATTTATATTACATGTACATTTTTTTGTTTTGTGCGGTTAAGTGTGTTGCAACACCGACGATATTCATTCTAAAAATGAAAAGCAATGGTAAAGTGTCAGCAAAAGAAGAAGATGGATCTCCATCAGACGACATCGTTTCTCCCAAAAATACGTCGAAACGAAAATACCTAATAGGACCAGTTACATTCTTAGGTTTGCTTGGGTATGCTACGTATGCCTCAACCATCTTCCTTTACTACCCATATAATGTTGGCAAAGCCCTCTTTCCAAATATATCCGTGGCAAGCGAAAATAGTGCAGTTTGCAGTAGCAACACAAATGGAACTGGTGTAGAGAATGGTCAGCTTATTCAATCCGATGTAGCGACATTTTTGGTATATTCTGCAGTGTTGGAAGGCATACCATGCATTCTTTCAAATCTGGTATATGGGAGCAGCAGCGATCGCTTTGGAATCAAGAAGATGTTATTGATCCCAATAATTGGACTTATGTTGACGGAAGGGTTGATTTTAGTGTTCATGCACTACCAATTTACCCTACTCTACTTTTTAATTCCCTTAGTAATAAACGGTTTTGGCGGTGAAGCGTTTGCAATTATCCAGTTTACTTTGTCGTACGCCTCTAAGATAACAAACACAAACAAGGAAAGAACTATCGCTATGGCAATTATGGAAATATGCATTGGGATGGGCCTTCTATTGGGCAGTATAACTGCAGGGTACATTATTCGTTTAAGCGGTTTTATGTGGTCACTAATTACCTCACTTCTTATAAACATTGTCAATATCGTTCTTATATTTTCGCTTCCTGAAAATACCGAAAAGAGGAACAATGAACCATGGCGAGTTATTCATGTTTTCAATTCGTTCAAGGACTCACTTCAGTTCTACTATTCCAAAAAGTATGCGGGACTGCGTTTGAAGTTTATCCTATGTATTTCGATTTTCATCATTGGATGTGTGGTTTTGATTGGAAGAAACAATACGGAAATCTTATACACAATAAGTCCCCCATTTTGCCTAAACTCAATACAGGTTGGGTGGTTCCATGCTACAAGAGGCGTAATGCAGCATGGCATAGCGATGATTCTCATTCGGCTATTTATGATGTGTATGAGCGCAGAATCTATAGCTATGATAGGGGCTGTGTCGGGAACAATATCTTTGATAGTGGAGGGATTCGCCAATTCTACCGTTGTCCTCTTTCTAAGTAAGTTATTCAACAGTCTTAGATGTAAGTATACACGAAGTTTAATTAATTTCTTTGATTCATTCCATATACTAGAAAAACTCGTTTACTTTATGATGTGCGGATCAAATTTTGGTACTTTTATCAAGTCTGCATTTTTCAAGGGTCCAGACCTCCTTCCAACCACCACCATCTTGATCCGCACAAAATTTATTCCTCGATTACAAAAAGTAGAAAATATTCATTATATATGCTATTCGACTTCCAAAAGGATTATTTAAAAAAGATCTGTTCACCGTAGAAGAGGGGACAAATTCTGTTCGGATTATTCAAATGAAATAGAATTTTTTACTTCAGCTCAAGTTATTGGATTTGGAACTTCATTAGGAGTTGTTATGGTCAGAGTAATCATGTCTAGAGAAATTCCTGCGGAAAATCAAGGTGAGGGTACTTTATACAGATAACATTTTTCACCTGTTGACATTTTTAGTTTCTACGTTCCATCTGTACTTTTAGCGAACAAACTATGACCTAATAAGGGGAATGGGTCAAAAAAGGGAACATTTGGGTTGACGACCCCTTCCCCAAATCAAATTAGCAAATCTTTTCAGATATGTCATCTCTTATTAAGGTTTAGATTCCCATTTCTTGTGTGTATGCAAAAATTTATGAAAACTTTCTGCCCAATCCAATTTTGCTTGAAAATTAAACCATGTATGTATTTTTTTTTGGTTTAAATAGGTGCCCTTTTTGGTGGTATGTCTGCTTTCCAAACGGCATGTACGTTTTTCGGCTCCTTGATTTTCAGTACGATGTACCGCAGCACCCTTTATTTCTTCAAGGGGACGATCTTTCTTCTAATGGCTGGAATGTTTTTCATCTCATTAGTCTTAACAATGCAAGTCGTTATTTTACCTTTTGAAAAGTCTGAAAAAGTTTTGTAATACGAATATGTAGTTAACAGTTGTTTTTGTTTTATATTTCAGATTTCTTTTTATTAGGGAAAAATCAAAAGCAAAGACCTACAAACTTCGTCAAAGCACTGCAAATATTGAAATGAAGCCTAGGTTTTGATTTTGAGCAAAATCATGCATTTTTTGCATTATGTACATAAAAAAAATAGGCGTATTGAATGATCGAGAAATAATATACCCGAGTCGTTCGAATTTTCAATAATACTGATGTAATCTTATTTGAAAGACCATAAAAAGGAGTGCATAATACATATGATTTTAATGGAAAGACATCTACACACTACATTAATCGGAATGTAGTTGTGTTTTATATAAGACGTTAATGGTGACAGTTTTACTTAACTACATTATTCAGGAATTGTAATTAAAACATAAACTCTACTTGTTCATTGCTTAATTTTATAGGTTTTCTGCACAGCATTACACAGACAACAATGTTTTTTTTCCCTCAAAAATATCTCTGCAGCAATTTTATCACAAAAATATAGGTTGTGCCAAAGACCTTTCCCCGAAGATTTACGACCAGTGGCATTTTTTGAAGGAAAGGAGATTGAAACTTCTGGTGAAGCTTTGAATAATAAGAAGCATCGAATTCCAAAAGGAGCTGAACCGTCGTGGCCATTTAAAGTACCATACTGATGCCCTTAAAAAGACCTCATTCATTACTTTACTTTTTAAAACTGAAATATTTGAAATAATAGTTTAAAATTAAAAAAAATCATTCATAGGATTTTAAGGTAATACTAAATCTATTGGCTAATTTGTTGATCACCTATTCTCTATAACATCTGCCAATCTTGCGCGGAGTACTTGCGCGCAATTTATAATGATTAAACTACTGTAAACGTACTACATTTGGCTGAGGATTTTATTTAGCGCTTTTGGCGGAATGCGGCTTCCGTTAAATCTAGTACATCGCTAAATGATATACATCTATGTATAAAAATAGTCACATTCAGGAATACACTTCATTTGTAATTCAAATCCACGCCAACTTGTTCGAAAACTAATTTCTGCCAAAGACCGTACACGCGAAATATAATATGTTTACAATATATGTGGTTAAGTCATTGAATTGAGTGCTTAAATACATGTAGTTTTTACACATGTTCTAACTTTGAATATTTACAGAATGAAGGTTCACTCCACACTGTTCATTTCGCATTAAAAAACATAAATTCGCACATGCAAATACTACATGTAATACATTACATATAACAGAATATAATTGCATATATAGCGTGCTTATACTGAAAATATGGAGAGAGCCCCCACCCCCCAATTGTTTCGCTTAATAATTTACAAAAGGACATCCACACGAAGGTGCATTTGCAAATGAACAAAAGAAAAACAAGATTTAACGAGATAGTAGGGTAAGTTTTCGTTTCAAAAGTCCATGTTACGGACATTTCGATAGATAAGCATAGGTATAATATTTTAGAAATGAATTAAACAATCACATGTGAGCCAAAGCTCACTAGTGATACCCCCACCCTGATGTGAATCAAATAAGTCGTCAGTACACCAAAAGTTGACGTCTGATATGATGAGAATCCATTCAACCATATGGCACGCCAAAATAAAAAGTGTGTTAAAATTTCAAGCAGCTGAAATTAATAATTGTTGAAAAATCTGTAACGATAATTTGGGCTAAAGTTAACAAAGTCGTAATTTAACAGGAAGTTGACATATGATTGGGACAAAAATGAATCCCACCATATGGCATGTCTAAGCCAAAAGGCTGTTAAAATCTTAAGCTACCGCAATTTAAAGTTGATGAGAAATCTTTGACGAACATTGTTACTGACTGACAGACACACAGACGGACAGAAACACAAGGGTAAAACAGTATACCCCTCTCCTTCGGAGCAGTGCTATAATATAGTTTTGTTTTGATTGACGTATCCGAAAAAACAAACAGGACGGGAAAAAATGATTAGACAATAGTGTGTGTAAGTAAGTAAAACGTATCCCCTGATCTATTTTCCTTTGATAATTAATATAATTTGATCAAAAATATAACCACAAAATGTTGATTAAACATTATAAACGCATCGGAATGGTTGTGTAGGAATTTATATTTAAAAAGAAAATCTGAATGGATATGCCGTCTGCTTATGCACAACAGATGTAACATGTATTTGAGCTGTTGTTGCTTGATTCTATCGTCATCGTGTAAAATAACATTTCAACATACTCGGAGAATCTGACAGGACAAGCCGTATATATCTTTTCAAGATATTTGTCTCGCTACTAGAACACAAGGTGTACTTACAAAATTGTTGTAGCAAATCGTATTATTTAAAACAACTTTTTCAAAAATTCTTTATCCCCTGCAGTGTTTATTGTACCATGACCCCGAACGTGTTGTAGTGCGTAGAGTTATGAGTCCTGCAAGACTATAAACTGTTAATACAACTATTTTGTTCACTGTCAATATCAATGGTGGAAGATTTTTACCATCACTTTTCATATCATAATGTTGATGTGTTCATCATGTTGTTTTGCCATATAATTGTGTCGGCTTAATCACGTGTCTAAACATTCTAAACATTCAAAACCAAACGTGAACACGTGGTGAAAGTTATCTTGTTGATAAGTTAACTTTATTATCGGACAAAACAACTAACAGTTGTTATTTACAGGCACGTAGCATCGTTTTTGAAAGTGGGGGGCCAGACTCATCCAAAAATCTTGACAAGGAAAAAAAAAAAAAAAGGGAAATTTTAACTTTTCCAAAATCTTCAAAATCCTAATCCGGGGGGGGGGGGGGGGGGGGGGGGGGGGGGGGGGGGGGGGCTGGCTTAGTATGTAACTTTAATTTCACTCCTCATTTCCTTACTTTCATATCAATTTGTTACATTCTCCCAAAAAAAGTGGGGGGGGGGCCAACTCCATGATAATTCAATTTTTTATATGTTAATTGTAAAAAATTTCTTGCTGCGAGAAAAAGTGGGTGGGCCAGGCCCCCACCTGCCCCCCCCCCCCCCCCCCCCCCCGATGCTACGTGCCTGATTAAAGATCTGATAATTCCACATCACTTTCTTGAAAATCAGCATACCTATCAATAGTCTAACTTCGGTCTTTACAAACATAATAATAGCATATTAAGTCATCTTTAAGATGAAATATGAAAATTGTTAAGCCTGAATTTTACTAAATAAAATATAATCTTTAAAACTGCGCTGATTTGCGAGAGACATTTACCTTTCAAATTCAAACATGTATATAAATGATTATATCGTAGTAGCGCCAATTACATAATATTTCTAGCCAAAACTTGACCTTAAACTAATAAATTGTGTGTTATTGATTACAATATTTGTGACAAAATCAGATTGTTGGACTTTTGCACCAATTCAATAGATAATATTGCTTGTTGTTTAACATGTTTATCTTTATTCTTCGACGTAACGGGTATGAGGTAAGATTACATGCGATATAAGTAGAAGATTCATTAAAATTACGGAGAATAATAAAAACCAAAATGTCCCTAACTTTTTTTTTAAACAATGAGAGGATCTTAAGCTAGTGAGACCCATGGGGCAAAGAAATGTAGTTATTGTTCAAGTAAAAACGTGACTTCAGTGTTATTTTTAATTATAGCGTGATTTCTAACGACAGGGATACATGCGTGATAGAGCAAATATTAAAGTACATGTAAATAAGTCTTTCAAATATCATTATTAAATACAAATGAATAGACTTTAAGATGTATGGGATAGAATTTCTTATTACTTTGTAAATTACTTTTTACAGCAAATTCAAATAGGCTTTTCAATTCTGATAGAGAAAGGTGGTGGACAAACCTAAGTTCTCTTACTCGTTTATCTTTAAGTAGTGTTGACAAATACACGAGATGACCAATGAATTTGCAGTAAAAAGTTTTATATATTCGGAGTTATTAATGTCCATCACAATCATATTTTTGAGTTCTAATTTTGATGAATTGCAAACTATCATAGATACAGTAATTATTTTATTTTAAAATTCATTCCGTAATACGGACTTTCCAACAATGATATTCGAGAAATCAATTCCCTTACCATGTTTGCCAACTCAGTTTTATAATACTGTCGAAATAGCTTTATGCTGAATTTAATTAAATCAAACAAAATCAGGGCTAAATGATACAAAATGACCACTGCGTAAACAATAAATATAATACGCAGAGTTTTTCATATCTGAGAATCCACTGCACACCTTCATCTAATTATCAAACTTAAGTTAATATATTTGTGTCTCCTTTTATCAAGTGCCAAGATGTCCCTGGCAACAGAGTCCGAGACAACTTCTTCAGAACAAGAAACAGCTAAGGAGGAAATAACATCGCGAAGAAAATATTTGATCGGTCCATTCGTGTTTTTGCACACACTAACTTTAACGTTGTACAACACCTCTATCAACCTCTACTATCCTTACCATGTTGGAAGAGAGCTTTTCCCAAACGAATCGGTGACGAAAGAAAAAAGTTCCCTTTGTCAGAGCCGAACAAATTCAAGTTCGACGAACGAGCAAATCGTCCAGTCTGTCGTGGCAGAATATTCTGTTTATGCTGCCATATCTATGGGATTCCCTTGTCTAATATCTAACATACTCCTAGGAAGCATGAGTGATCGTTATGGAAGAAAACAGTTGCTTATTATACCAACCTTGGGGTTACTGGTTGCCCAGATTATCGTAGTTGTGTTCATGTACGTTTCAGTAGATCTTTATTACTTTCTACTACCGTCGATTATTCTTGCTGGTTTTGGGGATATATTTGCAATGTTCCAGATCTCATTGAGCTACATATCTGATATCACAGAAGCTTCGAAAAAGAGAACCTTTGGGATAGCTCTACTTGAGCTCTCTGGTGGCATTGGGGTCCTACTAGGCCAAATCATCGCGGGGTACTTGATTCAGTCTTTTGGATACACATTGACAGTGCTCTTCACATGCATTGTGAAAAGTGCAAACCTAATTAACATTGTTCTCCTTCCTTCATCCGTCCCATCTACGAAATCCCAGTGGAGCTGCAAAGTAGTTATACGATCTTTGAAAGAATCATTTTTATTACTCCAAAGAGTTTTCTGGATCTCGATGGAAGTACAACCTGTGTCTTATCATCTTTATCATTGGGAATATGACAGTAATTGGAAGAGACAATGTGGAGACTTTATACATAATCAGCCCCCCATTCTGTTTCACTCCGGTTCTTGTCGGATGGTTTAACGCTACCAAAGCGGTGATGCAACTCATAATTCCTATGATTCTTATACGGGTGTTCTTGAAATTTTGGAGCAATGAATTTATAACGGTGTTCGGAGCAATATCGGGATTATCATACTTTGTCGTCGAGACTTTGGCACGTTCAACACTCACGCTGTTTTTAGGTAAATTTTCAAACAATCGCATAATGAAATTCAAATTATGGCCGATCCACGATTAACTGAATTTAACGATCTAAAGATCAATCAATAAATTGATTTTCACTTCTATTCTCGATGCCGGTATATACAAAAGAATAAACTTTAAGAATGAAAAGAAAATCCTTTTTCTATCACAATTCATGAAGCACATGGCAACGGGATGCTAGATTTCATCAATACCGATATTTTGATTATACAACAACAAAAAATTTGATATATTTTTCTAAATCTGATTTTAATAAATTCTTAAATATTAACATCCAAACAAAGAATATGTAGACTTCTGAAAGGAATAAAAGAGGAAATGCTGTCGGAGGTATTTTGAATTAGACATCATTTCATCCACGTAAGAATGAATACATGTATCATATTTTTCAGCTCCTGTTTTCGGCTTTGGATTGGTACTCGGTTTTGTCATTATTCGAGCTATTGTGTCAGTGGAAACGCCTGGCAATAAACAGGGTACTTTTATGATCATTTGCGGCAAAACATTAAACAAATCCAAGATTTACAATTATTATTCCATGAACAGCTCATGTTCAATCATTAAACATCAACTATTTCATGTCGTTATTACCTTTCCTTACACATTAATTTTGTACACCATTTATTGTTGCAGGTGCTCTTTACGGTGGGTTGGCTGCAATACAGACCATCTTTGCCTTTTTTGGATCCATGGTTTTTAGTGCAATTTACAAGAATACTGTCCATACCAACAAAAGAATATTTTTGATATTTATCATTGTTTTATTGGTTGTAACGTTGATAATGTCAATGTAAGTATGATTTTTGGGAGTTGATTTTAAACAACTCTCCTATGCAGTTACTCAGACAAACCGAAAGTGAAACAGTGTTTGGACCTCAGCACAAATCATTGCTGCTGACAAGACTTAGTTCTTGAAAATAATTGATAAATTCGATGTAATGTATGCTAAAGCATTGTTTTTCAAGGAAACTTATTTATAAATACCTTGAAAATAGTCAGATTTTAAATGGTACGAACAATTTAAATATGTTTGTAGTCGTATGTATTCCTACGCCAATATTTCAATATTCAAGAGTTCAATATTGCTTGGATCCATACAATTTTCGAGAAATATTTCTATTACTGATACATAGTTTGATTGAATTAATTTTATCTTTAAATATTATTTAACATGATTCATATGGGGGTTTCTCGACATTCTTGTCGAAAAAGTCCAAAAATTCATATAATAAAAATGTGCGTAATTCAAATTAGAAATTACATGTACTTGTCATGCAAAATAACATAACATTGATTTTAAAATAAATAAACAACGACAAAATTAACTCCCGTCAGTTCTTCAGTACTTTGATTTACTCTTGCATCTTTTACTTAAAAATACCATATGCTAAACTTTGATGACTGATAAACAATTCAAGTTAATAAGTTTTAAATATTTATTTAAAATGAATTCATTTTGATTTAATTATTTTAATAATGATAGATAGATAGAAAAATAGATAGATAGATAGATAGATCGAATATTGTTTCCATTTCAGAATTTTGTACATGAAATCCAGGAGTCGGATCAAACAATATTCATTAAAATCAAAGGAAATAGACATCGCAGCCACTGAACACATTGAAAGATATTGATTACAGCAAAGGTGAATCCATCCTCATATATGAAAAAATAATTCTGGACAGTTGTAATTTTACTGAAAACAGTCTACAATTTATTTCTCTTTCGCTCAGAAATTAATTGAAAAATTATTAAAATTCAGTGTTCAATAATTTTGAGAAAAAAAAAATGTAGCTGATTGCGTTTTCATTACAATTAATGAAAACAAAAAAAGTTTTTAAAAAGCTAAACTATCATTTTCTGTGTTTTTATTAGTCCCATACCTCTTCCACCGAAGGGGACTAAAGCCTTTCTCTGCGTCCGTCAGACTGTTCCACTTCAGATTTCCACACTTTTTGCGTTTGAAAAATAACACAAAACCTGCTGAACAGCTTCAAAATGTAAAACAACACATCAAGTTACACTTTTGTAGCGTCTGGTTGACATATTTTCAGGAAAATGTTTTTTTATATATTCCATTTTTTTAATGTTCGGGTTCGGTGTGTAATGAATAAATGGGGCCAGTAATAATATCGTGGGTTACTTGTACCATTACTTTTTTTCATTTCTGACAAACAAATAAGTTATGTAAAAAAGTATTGTCAGGTGTCAGGTATTGTGTTGTTTTATTAATCGGCAGTTTTTTGTTGTTTTTTTTTGGGGGGGGGGGGATATTATTACAATCGGGTACGTTTTCGGGTTGAGCTGTTTAACTGTTTGGTTTGAATTGGGGTACAGAAGACGGAAATAAATTATATTGTGCATAACGGTGCATTGTTTTCACAAATTTCTACTAGCGAATACTTGCACTTAGCGAAATTACAGGAGGTAAAATAAAGTGTATTATCTAATCCACTTTGTATTTAATTTCGATATCAACTGTATAGTTTGAATGTCCCATTTTCTTTTATCTCTTATTATTAAAAATTATTAAAGCATAACATCTCGTTTATGATAGTTTTGAAATAGGATTCTTCGAAGCTTTCATAGAATAATATAAGCCGGAAGGGAACGTGTATTGCTTATGCAATACTCTCAGAGTGCTTGTTTTCCATACATTCAAACACGTGTTTTAAAATTTAAATATCGATTATGTCGGCACTAAATCGTCATGGAACTTTCGGTAAAACATTTATGATGATGGTTTCTTCATGCATGTGGTTGAAGCGATTTCACTTACTTAATAAGCATTAATGCAGCAAAGTCTTGTCCTGCATTTAAATTTTTAAGATAAATGGTATCGTCATATATATATATATATATATATATATATATATATATATATATATATATATATATATATATATATATATTAAATATATATATACATATGTGGTAGTTGGAATATCATCACTTTTGTCACATAGCTCAGATTTAAGGTGGCTCTATACACTCACAAAACATATACTTATCAAATATTAAAATTATGATAGGGGTACTATAGGTATTTGTAAAGAGTTTTTAAATGTTTTTTCGTGTTTTTGTAAAATAATTTTTAAAAAGTTAACTATTAACAAATTGAAAGAAATTTTGTTGTCATATGATGGATATTTCTTTCGACACCTAAAAATAAATATAATACTTCTTAACATTCAAGAATGCTATTTTTGCAATTTTTTTGGCATTTCCCCAAAACATAATTTTTCATATTTTCTTGCTCTGTTGACAAATCATCTGAAAAAGCTGCTTGGTGTTATAAGAAAATGTATTTAATAACTGTGACATAAAAAATTTGAATGAAAAACATTGCAAATAAACACAAAAAATATTTTAAATTTTATTTGGTATGAAAGTTCCTAAGGTAAGAGTTATCGTTCCTAAGTCCCAAGGCCCAAACATCATGGGGACTTTTCATTTCTGAGTTGAAGAAAACGTCCTAAATATCATGATGGAATGATAAATACATACAAGTTTCATTATTGGCCTAGATACGTGAATTTATTCGCTTTTATGCAAAACTAAGTCAAATAAATAAAGGGGAAAATTAACTAATATGATTTATGTATCCCAACCTGAGAGAAATTCAAAGCCACCCTCCCATCCCCTTGTGGTGGTAAGGAACATCTGTCAATATTAATGTAGATTAAATTATATTATAATTGAAATACTTTCACCGGTTTAGAATTTTCTTTCACAGTATTCAACCAAAAAATACGTTTTAGAAAATTTTGGAAAGTTAAACATTTTATTGTCCTCAACAGGATTCGAACTTATGACCTACAGGTTTGTAGTGAACCCACTAACCCACTGCGCTACGCTGTAAGATGTCGAAAATGGGAAAGATACTATTTATAAAATTATACTTGATTTTATTGTTTATTTCGATAAATAATACGACAAAACGTGAAGGTGTCACAATACTTGTAAGTAATGATTTTTCCAATTAACAAATTAAATCTAAGACTATTCATTTAATAATTTTTTTGTAAAGAGGGGAACCCGTACAATTCGCTTCAGCTTAAATCAGCCAGTACCGGAATTGCATGCTTCCAGGTTTACTTTTTTGAGTACTGCGTCATCAAAAAGTGGTGTATAGAGCCACCTTAATTTGGTTTAATTCTTTCAACAAAGCATCATGTTATGATTCATGAATACTTTAGGAAGTCATGCTGTCAATGATAATCATGCAAAATATTAGACAATAACTGTGTAGAATTTAATCAAAATTATGTTTAAAAAATCAACTTACTGGCTTTATACCATTACATGAATGATTTTGATGGCAGTATCTTTTCCATAGTCTGATGGTCATGTAATAAATAAGCAACATAAGTTAAAAAGAAAGATAAACAGAAAAATAACTTTATTAAACCGATTAATTAATATACCGATAAACACAACAGTTTTCAAAATACAATTGTCCAGCATATAAAAAAAAACCTTCATCTATTCACGTATACGTGAAGTTGAAATTGAACAAATAACAACATTTCGGATTAGGTTTTCATTAGGTGAAGCTTTCGTTCGTTTGCGTAATTTTAGTTGACATATTAAGAGGGATAACTTCAGTTTCGCCTTCATTTTCGACAACCATTTGAGTTGTTTGAGCAGTGGTAAGGGCGTTTCCGTTTTCTTTTTCTTGGTTCTTGATGAGATGAAAGATTTTGAAGCATTCGAGACGGATTGATCTGTCCATTGCCCCGTAAACAATCGGATTGCAACAATTTCCTATTGCAAAGAAAACTGTAATCGCAACATAGAAATCGGCACTCAGCTGTAATTGTTTATCAATTGATCTCACGATCCCATAGGGCATGTATCCGATCACGATCAACAAAAACACCATTCCAAACATTTTAGTGATCTTGATTTCCCGCTTCAACCACTCCTTTTGGCGGGAAGCTCTAAAAGCGATCGACGATTGGTGAACCTTGATAAAAACTGCTATGTAGCAAACAACAAGGATGATAGATGGAAGAATCATTAGAAACATAATCACAAGCAGATTATACGGACCATAGTTTTTCTTAACGATACACCGAAGTAACCTCGATTCATAATATGCCATCTGTCCAAGGGAGGGTTGAGCCAGAAAAAGCAGGGGTATAACTCTAGCAAAAACTAGAACGAAACAAGTGTATGCTCTCTTTGATATTTTCTTGTAGAAATTATTAAATACCACCACTATTAAGCGGTGTATAGCAATCAGTCCTGTATGCCAGAGCGACGAGCCCATGAATAAAACTGTGAAAAGCGTGGCAAGCTCACATCCTAACATGCCTGTAGGAAATTCTCCCATGAAATATGAGAGCATTACGAGGTTGTTATTGAATCCGAGGTTTATGATATCGTTAATACAGAGACTAATAATGAATATATTGATAATATTATTCAAATCTCTCCTTGTGAAGACTACGAGCAAAATAAGAATATTTGCAAACAGGCCCCATAATAAAGCGACGAGCATGACAATACCGCCAATGTATAGAGCCGTCCTCGAAGGACCAGAGGCAAAAGATGTGTCGTTTGATGATCCATTGTAAGAAGTATTAAATTCTGAGAATGACTCCAACATAAAAGTCATATTGTCAGAGATGTTCTTTGCCATTTATGCGTCGTTTTTTAATAAAGAATATGTTGTGGTGCGTTGGCTTTCAGCTTTTTATATAAACCATTTTATAGCCATCCGTACTAAGACGGCGAAATCAATAGATGAAACATTGTGATGCAGGACGTTGTCCACACTTCTTTGTAATATCCAACATGTATTGGTATTCTGTTACATTAAAATCACATTCGTAGGAATTTCTATCTTTATGACTTTAATCTGATCAGCCAAATCACAAATCCTTAAGAAGATCTAGATAAGATAATGGCTTTGAACTGATGTTGAAAGTGTTATCAATATTAGAAACTTGCGGATGAATTCGTTGGGAAGTGTTTAATGCTTGTTCAAGGTACTTATTCTGAATAGCGACGCATTCATGTCTGATTTCTGGTAAAATATGGCTTTCCTGTATTGTTCACTGTGAGTTTTCTGAAAAAGATGAGAAAAAAATTATCCTTTAATTTTAGGTAATATGGGTTCAATGACTAAAAAAGCGTGTTTATGACTTAAACTCGAAGGCTTTTTAAATGCTAGTAGTGATTACATTCTTCGTTACGTAACATGCCGACTGCAATAAAAGCGCTCTCTTTATATGCAAATATATCACAAGAAGCGGTTTCTTCAAACTTTAACACGCCGGAAAACAATCAACATTAATTTAAGTGTCCATATTACGCACCACATTTGACAGTGCTAAACGAGCAAAACCAAGAGAAAAAATACCACAGTTGTCTTTTTCCAAGAAAAGTGCTTGTCACATTTTGAAGCGGTTTAAAGGTTATTTGGAACAAGTTTTCCTATTGAATTGCTTAAAAAGAAGCCTGCGCGCAGAAATTTCCCATTTCTTCCTCGTTACCAACGTTTTATGGGGGTTTATTGCTAAATTTATCTAATAAAGAACTGGTTGAGTGCTTTGAAGCTATGCTAGATACATGTTAGTTACCAGTAGCAACTGATATCATGTAAAGTTATATACCAGTTAATTCATCATATCAAGAGGTAACTATATAGATTAAGAGATTGGTGAATCATTTATACTTAAATTAGGATACCTTTATAAGCATTTTTTTCTGCTCTCATTTACTCTTTAAAATATCTTATTTTACAGATATTTAAAGAGGGGATTTGAACAATGTCTGATGTAGTCTAGATGTCCTCAAAACAAGTAAAAAAATTAAACAAGGAATTCGTGGCTATCGGGTCAAGAGTTCATACCCTAACTGTCGGCTATAGAAATATTCTAGTGCAAATAATGTGTAATTAATATTGATAATACATTAACACAAAACATCGCCTTCTAAAACCCAAAGCCGTTTTTTCTACCTTTATTATACTAAGACCATTTCACGTTTCTCAAATTAAGACGCCGATAAACACGAACGATCAAATTAGAATAAGTTAAGCACAGTCTTAAGTTCGCGTAAAATAATAAAACATAAACCTTTTCAGGAAGAAAGCAAAAATGCCGGTACGTGTATTACCAATATATATTATACAGGACCTTCGGTACTTGAAGATTACCAATTTGTTTTTATTTTTTCTCAATCAAGCTTCGCTAATTAATTAACAACGAAAATTCATTTTAAAAAATCCGGAAATCGTCTTAATTTTTTGGATTTTACAATCTTGCGCATGTGCATTACATTCACGCTAAATCAAGGGAGGCTCTTTATTTTATGTTTCCACAATATCACATTTGCATGGATAAACTCAGAAACAATAAAACAAATGCGTGTAAATTTTTATTGGAAATTTGTTTCCGTTCATCAGAGAAAATACGGGAGATAATTCTAACACAGTGTATTTCCTGTATAAAAAAAAATTGAATGTCAACATGATGTGTAAAAAACGTTGTTGAAAAAATGTTGAATTCTGCAATTTTAGAATTAAAACTTTCCGAAGAAAGGTATTTACAGCTTCAAATTGGTTTGTTATGAACAATGCAACTTTATTTATGTTATCCAAAATCGTTTTGGAGCGATTCTGCAATTTTCTGCTACGTTACGGGTATATGGGAGGCATTCTATCTGTGGCGAAGGCCTTTTCCGAGACACAGATTATTCCAACTCAGCAGAGTGTAGTGAAATAAATAGCATTATTGTAGGCTTAAAGCTTGGTTATACAAAATGTCAACAATATACGGTTTGTCGATGTATCTATTTCATAAATCATATGCAATGTCAATCCGTGCACGCACGGATAAAAGTCTAGTCTATTATAATACATGTAAATGTATATGGCCGAATTAATTTCAATTGGGTTGGTCTATGTTTAATTTTGTACGCCGCAATAAAAACATATATCATTTTATTATTATTAGGAGGAGGTGAAAATATTCAGATCGTGAATGTGAATTGCATTAACAGTCGTACAACTGAAGTCACGTGTTATTCTTCGCAAGCAGAAAAACAAGCAGAAGGACAAACTACATATGAATATATGATGTGACCTTTGGGACCATTAAAACAGATGCAAACTTTAAGAGAATGCATATTTCTTTCATACCAAAAATTTGAATTTGAATAATGCTGAAAACGTGAAAGCAATTTAAAAGTAATAACAGCGAAGGATGTAGCTGCGTGCAGAAATATTACAATACATATAGAGGAAATGTATCAATAGCGAAAGCTTTAGAACCTGCTCGAACAGTTTTTGTTGTTGTTGTTGTTGTTGTTTTTAAACTTGATCCGGGAATCTGAAAACATCAAACTAAGTCTCAATTTTTAGCAGTGATCACACAACGTACATCGTAGGTATCTTTTGGTATGAAGAAAGAGCGCAGTAAACTCGTTAAACTTAATTGCCAAAAACTTCTTGCAACGTTGATGTATAAATAAACGCAAATATTTGTACTCGGTGCGTAAAAGTTACTGCAACACATAGACGTCAATAAAGAGAAAGATTTGAACATTATTTATGAATACATTTATTGTTTACACACTAGAGTTAAAATCTTTTCGGTTTACTTGTTGGGTGCCAGAGTTCAAAAAAGTTCTTCTCTTTACTGTGCAGATCACGAAACGTGGGCTAGGCTGTATTGAACGAAAGCTTAGCACGACTTGATGTTTTGTGAATTGATTACAGCATTCGAATTTGGAACTACACGCTTCCAGAATCACGTAGCTCTAATAACCAGCGATGTCTTTAAAATGTGAACACAGTGCTCGCTTATTTTAAATAAATGAAGAGATGGTTGTGCATTTGAGAAAATTTGATTTTCGTGACATTTGACAAGACCTTTATTTTAATACACTCAGCAACAAATTATTCAATCAGGTTTTTTTCTCTTCTTTTTTCGGGGTTGGGTAGGGCTGTAAAGTTCAATGAACAAGAATAAAAAATAGATGTAAAGTCGGAGTAAATTTATGAAGATACTAAATAAATGTAAGCTTTTATCTTTAAAATGCAAAAACAGGGGAAACGCAAAGAGAAACATATAAGCAAGTTGATACAGATATGTTGAGTTGGTGTGTTCTTATGATGGTAATATAAAGGGTTTAATACCTTTGAATGAAAAAAAAAATTTACTCCAATGCATTATTCATTTAAAATTTATAGAATGGGCGTATCTAATCGACAGGCGGTCTGACATAAGTAGCAAGCACCTGCTGCCATCAAACATGTTGTAGATATCTAAATGTGCCGACCGCGGCTTACCTATCACATTTTAATAAATTTCATGTCACATCGGTTTAGCGAAAGTTTCTGTTATCAAAAATAAATTGAAAAACTGAAAAAGAAAAACCAAACCCGTGACTGGTTTAATCAGCAAATCATGGGTGTAAAGAACAGAGGCGGCATGTATTATTAAATCGATGATACGTTCCTGAAGTTCATTTTTTTTTTGGGGGGGGGGGGGGGGGCTTAAAATGCTTGAAGAAAATGATTTATAAGCAATTTCAAAGTAATCAGTTTTTTATTACATGCTATTTTTGTAAAATATTGTTCATTATTGAACACTCTTTTGGGCCTATAAGTGGAATTAAAGTGAAATAAATGATGTTTATACCACCCACTTTCGGTATTTACGTTTGAGGAGTCCTTTTTCTAGTCCTTTTGCTGACTAAAGAAAACATAGCAACGTATATACACGTAATTATTAATGTATACATCTAAAATAATACAATATGTATATGATTTATATACCCATGTAAGTTATATAGTAAGTGTATAATCACAAATAATTCGTCTTGCTTGTGACTCAAAACAAGAATCTATCGAGCCGTAACATAACAGCAGTTTGGGTCTACTTTAATATTAAAATAAAGAAGAAAAAAGTTTTATTATTACATCTTTGGGAATGCTTTCTCCAATTTGAGGTAATATTCTAAAAATATGTTTATTAACAGCTGTCCCATAAGAAAAATATGGAAATTTTTTTTATCAATCAGCAATTATTAATCATTAATGAATTGTTTTGCTAAGTGGGATTCTTCTTAGATACAAGTATACAATGTGGTTACAGTCGATGTTCCATTTGTTGTTGTCATGAAGACCTAATAAGGATTCTGATCCTCTTGTAATTCGACAGGACATACGTGTATGACCTAGCTAGGTCTTAGTCATCCCACTAATTATCGGAGGGATCTCTGGCTACGTAACGAACGTCCATTAATGAACTTCGGGAAAAGCACACAAAGGTTTCATCCACAGCTGTCGTCTATACCTGCTGAATACTGTACCAACGACAGCAAATGAATAACTGTTCTACCATATACCTTATCAAAATGTAATATAATTATTAATCCAACCTGCTATCTGGGGGAAATCTGCAAATGAGCTAAAATCTCTGACAGCTTGTAGCTATTTTTATTTTTGTTAATCAGTTGTTTGATTGATATATGAAATATTAATGAATAATTATAATCTAATTGCAGATATCAAATTCCTCTTAAAGATAACAAACGGAAATATAAATGCCAAGATGCGACCATATATTTTATTCCAACTAGAAAATTACGTTATTTTTATTCAAAGTCTAGAATAAAGGGCACTGCATGCATTGTACATAGCTTTTTAGTATATATCTTTAAATAAGCAATCAGGAATCCTTCTTTGAGTAATATGAGCTGATCAAGTACAGTCGGCAGTGATCAAATCCAATAAAGCCCGAAGAATTAATGATAGATTATACAACGCGATATCGTATTCGATTAGCTCATAACATTCAAAGAATGATTCCTTATGACAAATAAATTTCAGCGATTATGCGAATAAATATTAAGATAGTCATTGATGAATGAATGCAATTATACATGTACATTACAAATTGATTCGTAGTGTTACGACAGACAAAAAACCACAGAAACTGTATATATTTTTGTATCCGTTGCTTATCAATCAGGTACACATTGAATTTATAAGATATTATTTCTTATTTCAAAGCAGAGAACTTCTGCCTTATGTTTTCTCTCGTGGAAGCTTTCACTTTGCAAAAATACGTATCTCTTAAGTTCATACGGCGTATTAACTTCCTATGTTATAAACTTGTTTACACTATTCAATAGATTATTCTTTGAATCTGTACATAAGATTAGCACAGGGTTTGTGTTGAAAAAGTTATCAATAAGCGTGTGGATTTTTTTTGTTTGTCTTGTGTCTATCTATTGAACTACTCGATTTGCGGCTTCAAATAGATTATACCCGACACTTTTATCATTTTATGTTTCAAAAATAAAATCAAAGAATACTTTTAACCAAAGTTAACTTTTTTACCCATTAGTTTACAGTATTTTAGCTGTTATGAGGAGGGGAAAAAAGAATGATGCTTAACAATTTCTAGGTCAACAATAATCTGCTGGAACGAACGATAAATCATTTAACAGTTAGGTGATATGAAAGTATTCATCCATTAGTGTATTGATAATTAATTTCTCGCCAGTATGAAACTGCCTGAAATATCTACGACCATCTCAAAATAAACAGATAGTAATTAGTTTACGTTTCGGATTTCATCTTTCATTTAAAGAAGGTTCCTCGTAACGGTTAATCACATGCCCATTATTAAAGGCATGCGCAGCGTTACCGTCATAGTTAAATAGGCTCCAATTTTTCTTATTTTGTTGCTGTCCAACTTTTTTCTTTTCAATTCTACACAAACGGTAGTTTTATATTCTCTTGCGTACTTTGATATGATAAATAAATTAGTATATGGCTCAGTAAAAAACAATTCATATAATTTTATTAAACAATCGTTTTTTAAAACCGTGTTTATTGTAATAATTTTTGTGTGAGCTAATAGATTGAACAAATATTGAAGTATTTTGAAGTGAATCATTTTTAAAATTAGAAATCCATAGCATATTTTTTTTTTAAATATTAATCCATTTTTGCAATTTATATTCATAAAATAGAATACTTCTATATTAAAATACTTACCTCTACACTCCGATTAATTCAAATCCTGAAAATCACGCCGACATCGAACTAGATTTTCATATCATTAATGACAGAAATTTTCACTTCTTTCGATTATATCCACCTCTCTAAGTGACTGTATAAACCTTCTGTTGGATTTCGAAGAATGCTACTCCAGCTATTGATCTCACAAATCTAATATATGGAACAACCGTTACTATAGACTCAAGAATCTGAGCTTGCGCGAGAATTTGCGTGGCTCTCCATATACATTGTATTTATGTACCGCCTCTAGTAACGAATGGCGAGGATTATTATTTCCAGTGAGGCTGTATTTTTCTTCAATGCATTACAGTGTTTAGCCAAACTAAGCTTTCAATACCTTTAACTATATTATTACATTGTGTTTTTCTGCAGACTACTCTCTTTAACTCTGGGCAATGGTCTCAGAATTTGCGTTACCACAGCGCACTTGTTACAATGTGTATTCAACTACAAAAAATCTTCTTGGAATAAAAGCTAATGATTTTGATATGATAGTTTTAGTTGGCGAGTTATGTTTTATAGTGATGTACTACAGCTTGCATTCAGGCACTGTAATAATCAAAATTACAATAAAAGAGGGGGTTAGGCGTTAAAAATGTACAACCTATTTAAAAAAAAATTACATAGAGAGAGAAAGGAGGAGAGAGAAAGAGAAGTCAGAAGAATATTTGTCTTGTTGGCTGCCGTTGGTAAAGTTCATAAATAACATTTTCTATTTAAAGCGATAAAAAGAAGAAAACTTGATGCGATCTCGTTGCAGGCAACGAGAGGGCTTGCGTTTGAATACAATGTACAGATTATTAAACATAATATCGGGATACTTGTTCATTTCTTCCTCTAAAGATTTAAATAGACATACATGTATATCTATACTAGAAATCTGCGCTATTAGTGATGAAAACGGAAAATAGTAAAATCCATTATATACAGAAAAACATCGGCACTCAGGGATTGAATATGGCACGCCTAGAGACAAGTTCACCTCTCGCTACAGGATCTTGGAGCCCAAATCTCTAGAAAATAAGGAATAACATACCCTGCATTCATTAAAAGTTTCTTTTGAAAAAAAAACAGAATATTATTTAAAACAATATTTAAATGTTGAAAATGTAATATTTTTTGTATTTTTCCGTTGATGACCAGAAGAAACGGCGAACGTTTATATACGATAAAGGCACTGTGCCTATAGAAACCCTGTATATTCGCTGAAAATTGGAAAATCTTTGATACGCGTATCTTTAAAGAACAAAGCCCATGGTCCTTATCGGTCACCTGAGTACTGTGGAATCATTTAATTTCGTGGGGGACAATTTTCGTGGATTGTCAGTATTTTGCTTATTCGTGGGTATGTAATTGCGTGGTTTAGTCGGTTTTTAGTTTCAGTATGAAAACTAAATCTATTATCATTAGTTTTCGTCGAGGGTGTAAATTCGTGGATGAGGGCTACCCACGAATACTACGAAAATTGAGCCATCACAAATTCTATTGATTCCACAGTAACTGTAATGTGGCTTTTGCCATGTATATGTATATTCATGTGCATTTTAATTACAGGGCTACTGAAATCATTTTTAATATCCCAGAATTGTTTAATTAAATAAACTTTCTAAAATCTAACGATATTATTAAAAATAATAGCATAAGATACAGTGACATAATTGAACAAATCTGAACCAAAAAAAAAAAACCAAAAAAAACCCCACACATCTGAAGTACAAAAAACAAATTGGTCGAAATCATCTTACCCTATATAATCATGATAGCCTTGCCCTTCCACCAAAACCCCCTGATCATGGGGCTATGAAATTCATTATTTTGGAAGAGACACTCTTCTTCTACTTCATAACTATGCACTTGATTCAGCGGATATTAACCCAGGGACAGAGGAGAAGATTTTCAAAGAATGACTGCATTCATTTAGAACCCCACCTTAACACCAGAACTCTTGACACAGGGACCATAAACTGCATATTTTTGGAACTGCAGACTCATTCATTTTCAAAGTAGTTTTCCTGATCATTTATGCAACTCTTCTATGAATAGAATGATGTTCAAACTATTATAAACAAGCTTAATCCAGATATACAAGGAAACTTGATTTTGCCCCTTCTGCAAATTTGTCATAATGTAGAGGCAGCTATTATGATATTATTAAAACTGTTGCATTCGCAAGTAATAAATCGAATAAGATTTAAAAAATAATTGGGATAAACAAATTAAATTTAAATATAATTAATAAAGTAAATGTTTATAACTTTCTGGGAGAAATAGTATGTCTGAAAAATTAAAGGGGCATGGTCACGATTTGGGTCAAATTCTAATTTTCTGTTTTTATTATTTACAATGCTTTAGATATACATTTCTAATGATCAAATGAAATTTGAGAGTCAGTCATTTGTTTGTAAGCAAGATACAGAGCTTACAATTCTTTGTTTTGTAAACAAGACTCGTGCCCTGTTTTTGTTTACATAGGTTCAATATACCAGTTAAAAATCTTTTTCAAGCTGATTTGTCTATCTTCTTATTCATCTTAAGCTAAAAATAAACAGTTCATAACGTATTTAAAACAATCATTCAAGGTCTCAAACTGGACTTTTCTCTTCCACATTCAAAATGTAAACAAAAGCATAGTTTACATAGTAAAGATTTTTGAGCTCTGTAAATTGCTTTTAACTCAGCAAATGACACTCAAATTTTGGTTGCATATTTAAAATGCCTTACTTAAGCATTGTCAACATTAAAATCGGAAAAATAGTTTTTAACCAAAATCGTGACCATGCCCCTTTAATTTACAATCAGTTTTTAAGCTGAGATAGATGGACAAGCCGACCTTCTGAAAATCAAACAAATTCTCGATGGCTCAGGATCGGAAGCGATATCATCAACATTTCAAATTTCACTAATGTTAAGATCAATATATATCAGATCTGAACGTTTCATCAAAATTGACAGAGCCGTTTTGGGCAATATAATTAAAACTGTAAGGAAGAAGAAACCGAAGAATAGCAATGAGGTTTTCCTGTATATTACTTTCATCAAAACAGATGGCTTAGGCTCTTTTCTCCGCAAGTGACATATTTGAGAAGGATGACGCAGATCCTCAGAGAAAACCGATACCAAACTATAGCAAAAAGTTGCTTTGTTTCATTGACAACAAGCCTATTAGTTGACATGTACATTAAGGTAAGGTAAAGTGACCGATTTATCATTTATTTCGGAGATCCTGTAACATCACAGATCAACATCGTTAGAAAGTCTGAAAATATATAGGTTTGGTTTGATTTGAGAGCTCTGACCAAGGCACGATAAGGGCTCCAAAATTTAAATTTTTTTTCCCCCAATTTATAGAATGGTTAACATGGGTACTATTTTTAATACTTTGTCAAAATTTGAAAGTGAAATATTGAGTTATAAGCAAGATAGAGAATTTAAAAATGTAGCTTCTTGCTGATAACATGATTTAAGAACACATTGAATCAATTTATCTTGTTTACAAAAACGAGTCATTTTATCAAATCAGTGGTAAAATTTTTACATTATTTGTAAACAAATAGAGACTCGAGCTTTATATATATATATATATATATATATATATATATATATATATATATATATATATATATATATATATATATATCATTATGAATTCTTACCCTTTTATCTCGCTTGTAACTTGACTTCTAACATTCAAAGTTTGGTCAATCATTCAAAATGCACTATTTAGCCATTTTATATACATGTGAATTATAAAAAAATGAAATGTTGATCTGAAGTCGTGTATAAATTGCTTTAATATGTTACAAAGTTAGCTCAGCGCTTCTCAGTACTATGATAAGACGATTCTGCTGAACATTGTAATAATTACATGTATATCTTTTCCAAGTCGCACTCTTTTGCAGTAAGGCCACAATTTTAATTTGACTGATTATAATCAGCACATTTAAAGAGAAATAATGAAAAATTAGCTTTTACTGCAATGCAAAGGGAAAGTTAATTATAAAAGCATGTGGTCTATATCGGAGTGTATGCATCGTGTTTCATTGTTACCAAGTAATTATTTTCCTTGTTTCCACCATTCAAGATTTTACTTTGAAAACTGAAATAATTTTATTTCTAGAGGTTTAAAAATGATTTCTTTTTTAAGTACAAAATAATTAGAGTGATTGTTTAAATATTACTTTAGTATTAAACTATGTACAAATGTCATTCTTTCGTGAAATTGACGTCTGATTAACACTACTTTCTACCAATCCTCTACAAAGTTTGAAATCTTTTGCTGATCGTTTTTTGTTTACTTTGTAACATCTTATAATTATTCCTGAAGTATTTCGTTTGTATTTTAAACAATCATATTGCAGACGCAAGGTTTAATCTTGTCTTTCTGGTAAAACGATTAATTACAGCAATTTTCTGTTGACTTGAAACATGCTGACGTACGTTTAATCATCGTCTGCTTTCGCCGCACGGACATTTTTCACATTCAGTGTTTGGAATGGAAAGAGATTCATGTATTCTCTCGAATTTCTATTGATTTCATGAAGACCTTACGACATCCATACCTTCCCTCTGATGGTATGCAATACTCGTCAGGAAATTTTTCTTTCAGGCTTATTTGTGGGGAATACTGCTTGACCATCATCAGACAGGGTAAGGGTATTACAATTAGGTGCTATACATTTAAACCAGATATTCAGAGAAGTGTGTAATACGTACATATCTGTTAAAAAAACAGATATAAACATTTACAAAATATCAAAATAATACTAGTCAATTGCAGAAAAGGTTGCTTATATAAAGAGAATTACAAATTTTAAAAACATATTTAGTAAGAATCAAGAAAATATGCATTTATCAGTTGTGAAAAAAAATATTTATAAGAAAAATTAAGTGAACATTTTCGAATCGATTAAGTCACTGACACAAAGACTCTATAGTGTCTAATTAAGATCAACGAAAGTTGTAATGGAATTTCATTGATTGAATGTATGGATTTTATACACGTACATAATCGAGCGAAAGATGGTCGTGATTCTATGGTATCATTGAAGCTACGCAGTGCTACCTTTTGAAGCAATTAGCTGATAACGAGGTGTTTTCTATGTCCTATGTTGTCAAAGCATCGGCATGGTTCTGCAGTCGTGTTTTAGAAATGGAATCATTTTGAAAAATATTTTTGTCAATGATGCTCTACGTATACTTGGAATGTAGTTCTTTGCCAGGAATGAAAATAACGCACTGAACAATCCATGAAGGGTCACACAAAAGGTTTCTGAACTACGGAAGGTAATTGGGGAAAGATGAATTGGGAAAGGGGGGGGGGGTAACATGTTTTTATCTGTTTCGCGACTTTATCCTAAACAATTTAAAAAAAAAAGAAGGTATCTGATATTGATATTTATTACTCCAATTATTTGTCACCTAATATGTCTGTGATTTGAATAAATTTACACTGAGTTACAGTATCCTGAGTTACAATATCCGTTTCTTTGGTGAAAGCTATTGATGTCAACAAAGAGTTTTCTCATGAGATATTCAATCAAAGTCGGTATCGTTTATACGCATGATAGGCGAAGATTGAATTGGGATATTAATAAGAACATCTCAATAAATTATTAGTATAGTTACGTAAGACACATCCTGGACGTTTCAACACCTCAAGTTATAATCTTCAATTCATTCATTCTAAGTAAAGATCCAGAGCATATAAAAATTCAAGCATTCAAGCATTCCACAGGCTAACGTACACTTGGTAAAAAGTGGTATATATCTAACCTCCTGCTAAATTGTAAAGAAATCATTGGTAAACAGCAGTCACGTGGTGACTGTGTATATTTCATACACAGTCAGTACGAAATATATCTCTGTTTGAGGATTATGACATCATTATTAGAGTATTGTGACGCCAGGTTTTGTTACCAAATTGAAACTTGTAACTTTGTTATAAAACGCTTTTCATTGTTTAATTATCTAAAATATCTCATTTAAAGACAGTCGGTTAGATAAAATCGTAACAAAGTCATGTAGTGACCAGGGACGGGATGATACCTGGTTAGTAAATTTCATACCCAGCTCAGCTTCGCCTCGCCAGGTATGAAATTTACTTTATAACCACGTATCATTCCGTACCCGGTCACTACATGACTATGTTACTAAGAATACTTGGTTGGTACGTTCTCAAATCTTTTGAGAAGCCCTTCGGGCTTCACAATAGTTGATCATCATGTGAGCAACGAATTTCATATCCACGTGAACCTTTTACTTGCTGTTTATTTCTTAAATATTTACATTAGCAAATATGTTAACCTATAGAATCGCTTGAATTATTGTAAAAATAAAAAAAAACACGATTATTTCAATGATTCTAAACGGTTTGCCCTTTTCAAACGTAACTATTAGTAATAAACAGCTATATTTAAAATTTCAACGGGATATGAACTTGGTTGATACGTGATAAAAATCATGTGAACAATCAAGTTTATATCCCGGTGAACTTTTTAACTTGCTGTTTATTTCTTAAATGTGGACTAAAAATTAAATTATTGACATTTTAGGTTAATTTTCATTTCGTAAAATATGCCAACTTCGGTTGCAAACCAATACAATAAGTCGTTTATGAAAGGTATTGGACTTACTGAAACAAATTTGCTTCGTAGTGTTATCACATGCAGACAAAGCCAATGGTTAATGTAATCAAATTATTATACATACGTGTGTTCTTGACTGTATTACGTCATTTTTATCCATAAGATTAAATACCAGCTCCACGTTTCCAGGATGTGTCTTATGTAACAATACTAGTAATTTTTTGAGATGTTCTTATTAATTTCCAGTATCAATTTTCGCCTATCATGTGTATTAACGACAACGACTCCTGAGAAAACTCTTTGTTGACATCAATAGCTTTCACCAATGAAACTGATACTATATCTCAGTGTAAATTTCTTCAAGTCACAGACATATTAGGTGACAAATATAGGTTTACATAAGGAAGTATATTTGCAAATGAAAATATATAAATATATATGTCATAATACAAGAATACTAAATAATAGATTTATATAATTCAATAGATAATTATGGTTGATGCATAGTTAAATCTGAAATAACGCCATTATCACCTAAAAATGATCCCTTAAATCTTTGATATATATTTTTGGTCATTATAAATGTATACTTATTAATTGGTTGAAATAATACAATAGATACTTATGGTCGATGCGTGGTCAAATCTAAAATAATGCTATTATCACCTCATAATACTTTATAAAATGATTCCTTTTTCCTTACACAGAGGAAACATTTTTTCTTGATAATTATATGTATTACGTATACTAATTGTTCTCTTTAAAATCACGTAATTGACATCTGTAAGCAATCAACAATAAATAGTAAGTATGCTCTGATTATTTTCACGCATAAATAGCAACAAGGAATTTATCTATCTATACAGGTAAAATTGAATCTTGAATATGCCTGTTTAATGATTTGATTATTTGGATGAATATTGACAGATATGAAGCATGCATATGTATTAAGATTCAGTATAGTATGTACAAAACAAACAATATATCTTGTGATTGTGTATGAGATCGGTCTTATTTTGAATACATGTACCACTGTATAAAATATGACCAAACAAAAACAGTTTTTCTAACAAACGAGTTATTCATAAAATAGAACTCCCTCTGCCTACATCTCTCTCTCTCTCTCTCTCTCTCTCTCTCTCTCTCTCTCTCTCTCTCTCTCTCTCTCTCTCTGTTCCCGTTTGCACACATTTGATAATTGGGTATAGAACAATAGGTGTGATTTGTGTTGTGATAGCAATTATAGTCTGCTTTCGGTCAAAGATTTTACCTGGATTTTTACCTGTGTTTTATCAGCGCCTTAACGATAGAACAAGAAGAATATAGATATTTTGTTCTGTTTTATAAATATTTTTTGAAGTCGTATGTATTCCTACGCCAGAGTTCAATATAGTCTCGTTCAACTCGACGCTCGGCTGTCTCCGTAAATCCTTGTCGGAGATTTACGGTGTCAGCCGTGCGTTTGGTTGAACGAGACTAGAGTTTAATATTGCTTGGATCCATACATTTTACGAGAAATATTTCTATTACTGATACATAGTTTGATTGAATTAATTTTATCTTTAAATATTATTTAACATGATTCAAATGGGGGTTTCTCGACATCCTTGTCGAAAAAGTCCAAATATTCATATTATAAAAATGTGCGTAATTCAAATTAGAAACTACATGTACTTGTCAAGCAAAGTAACATATCATTGATTTTAAAATAAATAAACATCAACAAAATCAACTCCCGTCAGTTCTTCAGTACTTTGATTTAATATTGATGCGATATACCTCAATCTGAAAAAGGTTGAAAATGCATGAATTAAGTCTTCATTTGATAGGTTTTGTGAATTAATCTTTACAGTTTTTGAAGCATATAAAATTGCCGATTTATCATTATACAGTTTGTCTATTTCTTCGATTATTCAAGCCACAACATAAATGAAAAATATTTAGCAGCGTTCTCACTAGACGCATTTCCTCCATTTATGTCAGCAAAAGCAATAATTAAATATTAATATTAACATATGATATTTTCTCTTCAAACTTTTAACATGTGCTTCCTATAGGCAGTAATTCAAGCAAAGGCGCTACATATTTGCAATATTCATGTTTAAAAAAATAATAAAATTGTTCATGACCAAATTGATGTTTAAAATCAAATTCATTAATATGGATGTCAATTATTATGTAAATGTGATTTTATGCAAGTAATATTGTAACATAAAATAAATGTAAATATCAGTTGCGAGTATAGATATGTTTTATTTATTTTATTGTCAATTGCTCTCGCAGGAATTGTAATATAGACTATAGCAATTAAGCAATTTTCTCACCTGGTCAAATTCCCGTTTCGTACACATTTTTTCGATGCCTAATTTACAAATGTGTGCAAAACAGGAACAAACCCTCTCTCTCTCTCTCTCTCTCTCTCTCTCTCTCTCTCTCTCTCTCTCTCTCTCTCTCTCTCTCTCTCGCTCTCTCTCTCTCTCTCTCTCTCCGTCTACCGCTTAAAGACCAACTAGATTTTATTTTTTTTTAAAAGACACTCTAATAAACTAGCCAGCATATTTAATATGCATGTAAATACAGTATCAGAAACAATAGTACTCTATAGTTATAAAGACTTTTAGTAAGCTAGAATGAAAACAATCATGGAACAATAAAAGACAAAAATTCTAAATCAGACTACAAGAAAAGTGCAGCAATATTTCATTAACTCGAAAATTGAAATGCAATGCTCGAAAATTTTAATCTTTCCATTTATTCAAAAAGTTTCTTCATGTACATGCATTTATAGGGACATTAATCGATATAGATAATGTATATATTTCACATCAGATGAATCAAGTATTGCCCGTACATTTTAATTATCTATAGGATCGAGAAGAACTCCATGGAAATTCGATTTTTTTTCTCTAAGACATCAAAAACAAAATTTCAAATTTTTTGCTTTTTTTCATTACACTAGAAAAACCTTTTCGATCGCTATAGTAATGCATCTTGAAAAGCTTCTTACGGAAGGGTTTTCAATAAGACAAGTTATTAGATGATTAAAATCGTGTTTAATTAGCAAAAGGTAGAATATTACTTGGTTAGGGTATTGATTTCCTCAACCACAATGTAGTATGAGAAAAAAACTTTACAAATAAGATTGCTTCAAAGACATCAGACTCGTAATCCTTGAATTCGTTACGAAAGGCGTATGAAGATCCTTTTCACTTTGATATCATTATTAATAACTATATTAGAATTTCAATTATTTTTTAAAAATTAAATTATCTTATTAAAAACTTGAATCTGCTTGGATATATTTTTTACAAGGTGTTGGTTGTAGAAGTGCTTGAAATGCTTTTATATCATTGTGATTTCATTGAAATGACGAAAATTTTAACAATCTTACAAATAGGTTTTATCCTTTATAATACACAATCATTTCTTTCCATGTAAACCACTCTTGTAATTGTAGAACAATTTTGATTACTATAATAATAATTAGATTTGCGTGTATTGTTACATGCATATATTTACAATACTAGCAAAAGAAAAGAATAGTGTTCATTGACACATTTGAATATGTATACGTAATGAAATCAGGTTGTTATAAAACAAGACCAACTAGATTTGTCAGAATAAAATAACTACCTCCAAATTAAATTTGAAAATATTTGAATGAATAAGGATATGAAATAACTTAGGTTAAATGAAAACAACAGAATATCAGGGCGTTAATACTGTTATTGAAACATTTTATATTCTTTTTCTTTCAAGATTCTTAAACAAAATGACGAATGGGATTAAAATGTTTACATATATAAGTTGTGGCATGTAGTCAGCCATTCCTTTTCACTATATACCCCCTGTCATCATTATTATTGCTGGATTATTTAGCTTATTTATGGTATATGACTTACTGATCAACTTTGAATGAGAAAAAATTCAGTAGAATTGGCACTTTTACATTGTTTCAAATTTTTTAACTACCCTGAGAGAAGTTATTCTCATGGATGTTAAAAGTGCAATTGATTGATATAAAGAGAGGAATTATATTACAAAGAGATTTTTATCTATGTTTTGAGAAAGTTTTGTTATTTTAAAATGTTCGTTTGCAAAGTTAATAAGTAAACAAACACTGTCAACACACACGCACAGGCACGCACTTATAACAATTGTACAGTAATTGTAACATCGTAAGTGGATATTCTTTCTTCTTTACTTCTTTCACATATATATTTACTTTAAATCAAAGTGTTTTTCTTCATCACGTGTTATCAAATGCGGTTTTTTTTCAGTCTACCGGCTGGCAATGCGATAATTTATGTAACTTTCAATTCTTCTATCAGGTTATGTTGCACTAATCCTTTATTTAATTGTTTATTTGCAATTCTGTGCATTCTTAACAAAGGTGTGTCATATCCAGGTGACCGTGAAGGTCATTGGGCCTCTTGTTTGCTCAGATCTCTCTGTGTCCACAAAAAGCCATCGAGTTCTTTATGGGGTTTTTTACCTTTAGGTCTTCATGTACACGTTTGCTTCACATGATGTTCATTATAAAAGTATATGACTCTCTTTTTACCATATCAATAGCTATTTCCGATATCGTTATCATAATATTTTCCAACGACAAGTCACACAGAATGATTATAGCTTTGAATCTCGGTATCGTGTCGATAGATTTTTCTATCGTTCTCCCACCTTCAGTACAGTAATGATCTCTCTTGCAGAGTATGCGTGATTACTTATTAGAATAAATTGCAATAAGGTTTGCTTAGACGATTTTCAATTTTCGGAATGGTTTTGAAAAAAAAAAGTCATGATTTTAAGAGTAAGAATCCCCAGCATTGCGTGTGTAAAATTGTAAACTTTCGTATATTGCACATTCGGGATCCATCTAATCTTCTTACTCTTTTGGAAGTTATCCATAGTTTATTATGAAGAGCTAGAGCACATCATCTAAAGATATAAAACTTGCACGAAAAGGACAAAATACTTTCTAATGATGTTTCAGGATCCCATGTTGCTTTACACAAAATAGAATTTAATGTAATGTTCTGGATCAATAATATTGTTATGCACGTCAACAAAATTTTCATTTCATATTAAGATGAACACCTATTAGTTTACAAATGTCTCTAAAATATACTGTCCTTGGTAAACTTTGATAAGACCTTTGTTTAGAAAGAATAGTAATGCTGACAATCAAGTTCAAGTCCAACTCAAGAATCAAGTTCAAATCCAAATCAAGAATCAAGTTCAAATCCAAATCAAGAATCAAGTTCTGATCCAAATCTAGAATCAAGTTCCAGTCCAAATCTAGAATCAAGTTCCAGTCCAAATCTAGAATCAAGTTCCAGTCCAAATAGTGGCGTCAAAAGTGATAGCTCTTCACTTACAACTGTAACACTACTGACTATACCTTCCATCGTTGTATCTTTTTTATTTGCATAAATGTTGGTGTTAGATGCTGTGTAATTGCTCAACTAGTATATTTACTTTGTTTTAATACCATTAACACGTTGTGTATGTAATAAATAAGAAGGTAAGAAAATCAATCGTGTAAATTGCAATCATAAGAACAGATTAGGTACTAAAAATATCAACAAATCTTATAATCCTTCACAAAATAAAAACAATATATATTTAACAAACATTGTTTTGTAATCTTTAAATATAGTCAATATTTGGTTTATTTTGATTTGCGCTGGTTTGTGCGTTCTTAAATCGTCAAACTGTGTAATTTGTTAGAACTTTAAATTTATGCCTTTTTATTTCTTAGAACGGGTCTGTGCTCTATATTTTTGCCATGGTATTTAGCTAATTAAGGTCTGATGGAAAACAAATTAAATCATTCTCAATCAACAAAAACCCACTACACATTAAAAATCCGTTTTGGATTCCAACAATTGAATGTTTTAAAGTTACTCCACTCCCTCTGGAAAAGTTTGGAATACAAATCCAATTTTTCATTCCATTACGATATGAAATTCAAGCATCCATTCAACTTGAGAATGACAGAAAAAAGTTCAATTTTGGGGAAAACACTATTTTCAACAGGTATTGCTTTTCCTAAAAACAAAATCCCGTGCTATGATTAATCGAAAATGGTAGCTGCCAAGGCTATACCCATTCCGCTATAGAGATAGGCATCCAATTTTGGTGACATATCAGTTTCACAATAAGTTAAATCGCCAAGTTGTGACGTACGGTCATAAAAAGTAAATTCAAAGGGTGTTGAGGACCGTAAGAAAATAACACATCCGTTAATTCGGGGCCAAAGTTACATAAAACATTTCAATAATGCATTTTGTTGTGACTGAAATGGCTCAGTAGTTAAAGCACCAAACTTAAGACAACCTAATAGAACTAGGCATTTTAAATTTTTAATTTTAATTCGATACCACTAAAACTTAAGATATTCCATCCATAACTATCATATTTCATATCTAATAGATTGCAAGTTTTATCACTAAAAGCTAAGTGAAGTTTTGGTGGGTTTATTAAATAATAAAGACAGACTTTTGAAATTTAAAAAAAACATGAATATGAACAAATGTATCGTATGTTGAAGTTAACATCGAAGTTTATGGGAAAAATTCATTTTAAATATATTTTTAGTATAAGTAATTTTCTTACATCTATTGTGGTAGAAAGTTGCAAAAGCTTTCCCTTTCTGCAAATATGCTAAAATAATTCATAATTAATTCACCATGTATATTTCCAGAAAACATTTTTTTCAAAAACGGCAGACAAATTTTTAGAAAAATTTTAAATGCAAAAATTTCATTTCATAGATTGACTATATACAAATTCCCGAGTTTGCTTCTTGTCAGCCTCATAATAACTTTAAATGAGTATTTGATGTAGTATAAATCAATCAATATTGTTAAATTTGCCTTAGTTATGGATAGACTACCTTATCAATTATTTTTTTTAATTCGATTAGGGAATCAAATAACAATAACTCTTTCTCGTTGTCTTAAAATTTTCACAAGAAGCTTAAGATTTTAGGATGCCTCTTGAACCCGTTTTCGTCAGTACCTCACAACATGGAGATTGATATATCATTAAGTATGACTAATACTACTGTAGTATTATATGATCGTGTTTGCTTTTCTAGTTTCGTAGCTCAATGGATACTGAAACGTTGTTACAATTAGTATAATATAACCGTGTTTTTAACAAGATTCGTAGCTCACCAAGAATCTCAAATTAAAATAAAGCAGGAAAATTTGTATTAATAATAATATTTTATAAAGTCTTATTGTTAAAAAATTGCAGTTTTCCTGTAGTTTACTGCACTTGGCTTAATGTAACCCGGCGCCTTCGTTGCTGATGACTTCGTTTATTTTATGTAAGAAAAATATTAATCCTTCAATAAAACTAAAGTATTTTTTCTGAAACTGTAGGCAGAATAAAAGTATGGAGGGTAATCGTGTTCAAAAATCCAGACATGTTAACTTGTAAATCCGAATATGCAATCGTGTTGATGTGTGAGCCTGAGCATGAATATGTGTAATTCTGATCGTGTAACCTATAAAACTCGGGTATAAACACGTGTAAGATTTGACTCAGTTCCTTCGCATGATGCACATTTTGCAACTTTATTGTTTACATTAGTTAATTAAACCTTCAACTTTGCACACTTTCAATCCGTAGTTTCTGCGTTTGTAACTTCAGGCTCGGCAATAACACATCTGACATGATACAAATTGACAAATGTAAAGTCTACAAGTTTGTCGAATTTTGACATGACCTTATATGGCAACTGCCTTGCTGCGGGAAAAGGCATGCCGTAACCGCCGGACCGGAATGAACGAAAAATAATTAAACATAATATTCAGCTAAACTGTTGTAATAAGCTTTTAATGAACTACACCTTTTCTATCGAAAACACGGGTATTATTGTTAGAAAAGAAAAAAAATTGAGGTATGATTGAAACTGGACCAAACAGGAAGAGGTTCATGTAGAAAAAAAAAATCGTTGCCGATGTGACGAATGCGCTAATTTCCGTAATATAATTCTCATGGTATTATAAAAGGAAATGCCTAATATCTTATATCTCAAAAAAAAAATTGACATGTAATTTAAACTGGAATATAAGTAAATGCGTACTCTTTTCTAGAAATGAGACGGATCAAGAAATTTCCTAAGGGGGTAAATATATTTTGAGCGACATGGGGTTCGAAGACCGCCGTGAGGTCCCATGTAACTCCATTGGTTCTGAATTCTAAGAATTTTGAGAGTGAATTTTTAACCGGGTTTCCGATTATTGAAATAGTAAAAAAATGCAGACGGGCGAGTGGCTGTCAAAAAGGTACCCTTATTGTACCGATAACTCCTCGAACAGTTTTCAAGGTAGGAAGTTCTTCTTTTGCAGATCATTTATACATATATATCAGAAGTATGCAAATTGCTAGGATTTTGATTTCTGATAATTTATAAAAATATCAGCCGATGAACTTAGTCATTTTTGGGCAAAAACATTGCATATAGAGTACCCCATTTTTACTCTTGTTATTTTTCTGAATTAGTTAGAATAAACGACCTGCAAGGATTTGGTAATTTTTCGCGGAAAAATTTATGTTTATACTTTTTGTTGTTGTGTAAGTGAAAGATAAATAATAACACAATCTTCAATAATAATAAAAAAAAAAAACGCGCATATTTTTTGTGCGCCGTAAATTGAAGTTTTACTATGGGAGGCACTGTAGCTCAAATATCGTCCATCTGTATTTTTAGACAGGGAGCTACAGACCTGCAGCTAGTTCACAAGTGGCTGTAAAGCTGTATTATACTAGCTCTCCAGAAATATTTTATCAGCCAACTTCACAAAGTGAGTCTGTATTGAACCGACATTCAGGACGTCATACTCAATCCCGTAATAATTGCTTAAAATAATTTTTAAAAAATGTCAATTTTTACCTACATGATAGGCTTTTTTTCCTATATATTGCCGCAATGCAAAGAAACATTTCTTAAAATAATTTATACACATTTTAATTTCACGATAGTTAACCTTATCTTTGGAATTTTTATTCATTTTTTTTTTAAAGAGGGCGTCGCTTCTTATGTCTCATATTACTGGGTAATCACAATCTCAAAACCAATGTCTTTATAAATAGCTTGTTTTTCTTATCGATAACTTTGCAACTCAGCTGACGGACCCCGTGTAATTTTTTGCGTGGGGGGGGGGGGGGGGTCTTGTCACAACTTTGTGGTAGCAATAAGGATGCATTTGGAGATATTTTCTTAATTCAGCCGAGGCCTATACTTTAACAATTAGTTGCATGTACTCCAATAACAGTGGCTTCGGAAGCAAATTGAAAGGGGGGGGGGGGGGGCTAAACTAATCATGAAAAATATTGACAAGAATTCCCATAATCATGAAAATTCTAATCCGTGGGGGAGGGTATACCAATAACTCCAATCTTACCTGCCCAATTCCCCCCCCCCCCCAATCATGAAATTCCTAATCCGTGGTGGTGGTGGTGGTGGTGGTGGGGGGGGGGGGGGGTGCTAGTATACCTACTATGACTCTAATTTTCAATATCACTATTAATATTTCATTCTCTTTAAGGTCTTTTAAGGAACAATTTTGTTTGTTGCGAGGAAAAAGTGGGGGGGAGGTGGGGTTGGGTTGAATCCTCCCTGTTGCTATGTTCCTAATGGTTAGGTCTAACTTGGCAAAAAAGTGGGTGGGGGGGGGGCTAAGTCCTCCCCCTAGCCCCCCCCCCCCCCCCCGACCCTCCCGGTTCAGACGCCTATGGATAAAAATGCGTATATATCTTTATTCACGTGAATTCAAACAAAGTCATTAAATGTAATTTTTTTCAGTTCTAAGAGGATATCTGAAGCCGATCGAATTCTTTACTCGCATCTTTTATACATTCTCTTAATAAAATGTACACCAATCTTATAATTTAATTTTCCGAAAAATAATACTCTATGAAATGTTGTTATCCAGAGATAATATGATTATAGGCTTACCTAATTTTTTTTTTATTTATTCCGTCCCTATTCCGGCGATTACGGCATGCCTTTACCTGCAGCTAGCCTTTTTCTATCAGTGACATCACTGTTTCCATATAAGGTCATGTCAAAATTCGACAAACTTGTAGACTTTACATTTGTCAATTTGTATCATGTCAGATGTGCTATTGCCGAGCCTGAAGTTACAAACGCAGAAACTACGGATTGAAAGTGTGCAAAGTTGAAGGTTTAATTAACTAATGTAAACAATAAAGTTGCAAAATGTGCATCATGCGAAGGAACTGAGTCAAATCTTACACGTGTTTATGCCCGAGTTTTATAGGTTACACGATCAGAATTACACATATTCATGCTAAGGCTCACACATCAACACGATTGCATATTCGGATTTACAAGTTTACATGTCTGGATTTTTGAACACGATTACCCTCCATATAAAATGCTCGTGTGCTGCAAAATGCATATTCTCTTCTTCTTTTTTTCGAATTTTACAATTGATTCATTTAGCACATAAATATTATTTGATAATCATTTTAAAAAATATTTAATAAAATTTGTCTCGTAGGGCTCGTAAAGCTTTTCCAACATGTTTGTATTGTTTTTGTTCAAATACATGTAGATGGATTGATGAAATGAAAATTAATATTATTAAATAATTATGTACAAAATGGGGAACGAACTTTCTATTTTTCAAATGTAGATTTGTATATTTGGCCGTCATCGTCATTTTAGAAACATGTCTACAGTAGTGAAAGTCATGGCTCCTAAGGCATGGGGATACATGTACGTTCCTGATACAAGAAGAGTGTAAGCTGTCTTGATTGTGAAGTAAAAAAATCATCAATACTTTTACAATACCTGTATATTTACCTTTTCTTGACTTTGTCATTAAGAACATGAACAGAGGGTGAGACAATTCATACAAGCTTTTTATCATCCAAACTCAACTCTCTCTCTCTCTCTCTCTCTCTCTCTCTTTCCTCTCTCTCTCTCTCTCTCTCTCTCTCACACACACACACACACACACACACACACACACACAGATCTTTCACAATCAACCAGTTGTTGATTACTATGCTATGCATAAAAATCGTTTATCCTTACTTTGAAAAGTCGTTTATCATAATGACAAATTCACAACTGGTTTCCAACATCGCAAAAATACAGTTAAATGGCGTTGTTCACGATTTCGGTTAATTTTTTTTTCTTCTACTTTGGTTAAAATGCACAATCAATGTATTTCTTATGATCAACTAAAATTTAAAACTTAATAATTTTAGGCGTGATACCAAAGCTTCAGGAAGCCGGAAGGTTAACAAACTGTCAAGGAATAGCTGATATACGGGTATATTTCTTCCGAGCTACATTTGGAAACAGGAACTCCAAGGACTTTTTGTGGATTGACACTGAATTTCTTGTACTTTGAATATTATTGAATATATGGTTTTTTCGGGTGATCTATAATCATACTAGAATAAAATTATAATATTACTAAAACACTCTCATTCTCTACATTCTTGCATTAAATTTATCTTTAGTTACGTAGTATTTAAATTACAGACATTTAATTAAAGTAACTCACTAAGTATAACAGCGATTGAGGACTACTGAATGAGCGGTTCGTCGAGTTAACGAGCAATTAAGCAGACGTCGTGATATTATTCTCAAAGTTCGTGCTAAAAATTAGATTACATAAACTGACATGCGCACTCACTCACTCAAACACGAAAAACCAGTCAAACACATCCATTCATTCACCGATCCACACGCCAAACGCAACCAAGTGATCTCTCATACTATGAATGAATGTATGAATGAATGAAGCAGCATGAATGGAAACAAACGAGCAATAAAATGAATATATTTGAATGAAACGTTTATGATGAATTATAATTATTAACTAAAATAATTTAATAGCGAGCGCAGCTCGCCGGCGCACAGCGCCTGAGCAAAGCGAGCTCTACCGACAAGGCATGTGCGAATAGAAAATTCGAACTAGTTGCACATTCATTCAACTGATTTTTTTGGCGTCAGTAAATCGGACCAGTAATGCATTGTTTTAATCGTCCCAGTAGTTCCCTGTAATCATGGCAATTTTTATCACTTCACACTCTCACGAGAATCAGCAAGACAATATAAAAACAATAACGATGTATACGACATACAGTCAGTGCTACCTCTAAAGTTCACTTCAGTACACTCACAATAAAAAAATAATCGAGTGACGTCACAAAGGTTTACACATTGATCCGATAGATTTTTTCGGCGTCAGTAAATTTTGACCCACAATTCATAGTACCAATGGTTTCCAACTTCACGTTCTCGCGAGAATCAAAGTACAACCTTTGAGAAGCATATATAAGATGTGTAATTTTAAGAACATCATGCTTTTTTAAGTAAATAAAACAGTATTCTTCGCGTACTTTTATTTCTCTGGGGAGTTTTAAAGAGTAGGCGACAATTAACCAACGTCAGCTTTGACGTCACAATAAGAACTGACAAGGGAAAATTACTGGTTCTAATTGAAGTTATTGTAAATCTGCTGAAATGACCAAAATCCTCTCAAAATCTTGCAAAGGCTATGCTAAAGAACAGCTGAAGAATAAGAACATTTCTTCAGATACAGGAAACAGTTGTAAATTGCACTCATTTGGATGAATGCTCACATTTATTTTATTCACTATAATTACGGTAAATTCCTGGAACGTACACGTAGCATCGCCTTTTATTTTTAAAAAGGGAGTGGGTGGGTGGATTGGTGGATGGCAGCCTCATCAAAAAAATCTTTGCAAGCAAAAAAATCATGAAAATTCTAATCCTTCAGCTCTTTAGCAGTTCAATGGTTTCTCTATTTTCACTTCCATTTATTACATGCTGGGGGGGGGGGGGGGGGGCACCACGTTCTTTTAATATCATAAGCAAATAATTTTGAGCGTAAATTAAACAAAAAAATTGAACATTATTTTTTTTTAAAGTGGAGGGGGGAAATCCATGATAAGTCGATTTTCTATGTCTAAATTGAAATAAAAAATGAAATATGATTTTTTTTAACATGGGGGGGGGGTCTATGATGAGTCAAGTTTTATATGTTGGTTTAAGAAAAAATGTCTACTGCAAAAAAGGGGATGAACTGACGTTACAATCACTTTAAATAAGGAGATACAGTGCATTGTTAAACTACTGCTCTACTTATAAATAAATAAATTAAAACAAATCTTATAAACTATGAATAATGAAAATTTACTGAAAAATGGTTTGTTTAATTTTTTTGTATTCAAATTTTACGTTGTTAATTTTATTTTTATTGATTTATTATAATTCATTGTTTGATCACATGCTGTGCTCGCCCCAACGGTCGCACCGTAAAAAATATTACTGTGACATAACTATCAGATCTCCTTTTCAGTATGATATTTTGGACCATAAACTATTATTTATTGGAGAAACACTTATTTTTTTAAAGCGACTTGGAAACGATTTGAAATTTAAAAAAAATTATTTTTATTTTTTATGTATAAAATGGTTTACTGATGCATTTTAAATGATTGACCTAAATATTGAATGTTAAAGTCAAGTTACAAGCGAGATACAGAGATAAGAATTGATTGTTATGTAAACAAAGCTCGAGCCTTATAGTTGTTTACAAAAATTGTAAGGTAGAGAATTACCATTTCTTAGATAAAATGACATGTAAAAAACAATTTTAACTAATTCAATATCTTCATTTATACTATTATCAACAAAAGAAAGATACATTTGATTGAAACTTACACAAATACTATATATATGTAAAAAATGACAATCTTCGAGCTTTGTTTACAAAATAAAGAATTCTGAACTCAGCATCTTGCTTATAACTTCATATTTGACTTTCAAATTTTTACATAGCATTATAAACTTCTATATTTATCAGTTTAAACATTGAAAATGGAAAAATAAAATTGAACCAAATGGAAACAAACATTTGAAAATCAGCAACCAATGACTATAGGTCCATTGAATACGGCACATATAGCTTTAAAGAAGTGTTTTTATCTAGATGTACCAAAACAGTTTATTTCAAATGGCCATGACACATTTACACGTTAACATCGAAGGTCAGAGTACCCACACAAGTTTCACAGTATTCCTTCTTCCGATTCAGGGGATGCAGACTAGTATTTCCTGCAATAAAACAAACGAAGATCATGGCACCATAAGGTGTTAGCAATAACTGTTATCAAACGTAAAATAGGTTAATGACGTAACACTTCTGCGTCTCTGGTTGACAAGGGAGCTCAAAGCAGTGTTTGGAAAACTAAACTAAATCGTTGTTTTTTTTTACTAAAATGTCAATGAAGATCGTAACCACCTTTTTCAAGGTGTCTTCATCCAAACCACTATTTCAGGGTTTTTTTCTTAAGAATGGTTCATACATTGACCATCCTCCACTAGTGTAGAACTGCCACGTCCCTAAATTGCTATACCGCTTACTTGAAATATTCATTGGACGAACTAGCCACTCTGATCCCACTGAGACCTCTCATCCTATTTACGCGTTGGCTTAATTCGTAGAATTCTCTTCAAATGCCAGATCTGATGCAAAACGACAAACATCTCATTACCAAATAGGGCTAATTGAAATGATTTTCTAAATAGCAATGTCTAGACTTAAAGATGATGACCCAAATTATTGTCATTTTGGATAGATTATTTAGGCAGTCACCATTAAGATAGTGGGGTTTTATTTAGTTTATTTCCTTGGACATTCAATTAGATAAGGTGATCAACCATTTTGTATAAATACCATCAGCTTCAACCTTACCGAACTGATGTATGCTGAACTTATCACGTACACATCAGCATTGTATATGAAATATTTCATTCTGTAAATTTACTGATTTAATTCCCCATCATTTATTGTTGTCCATCTGGTTTGTACGGAGATAGAAATCCTATATTTTTGCTACATAACATAGCCTTAATAATAAAAACAACATAAAACAGGATAATAAAGTTTTCGTTTTAAGTGTACTGACAAAAGATTGCATATAGAAACGAAAACAATGTTTAAGGGCACAGTTTGTTCACAGGCTTTAAGGTTTGTAGTTAACATTGACTGTGTTTTGCGACCAGATTGAGTATTATGACGTCTCTGATTACTTTTTTCGTGTCTTATTCAATCACAAAAGATACCAGATGATGTGGGTAATGTCCCAAGATTTGTAAAGAGCAACAAAATGGGCACCATGGGAATTTGTAATGTCTGCTGTGATTTTATTTATCTTGTCATTTCCAATGATGAAATCATTGCCTCATCAGAAAATAGGGCTTTCGCCGCAGAAGTAGTCGGTCCTTCAAGGGTTGAATCAATTTATATAAAACATCGATTTATGCAGATCGATATTATCTGCTGGTGCGCAAGTGAAAACGACTTTGGTGGGATTACAACTAGTTGACATATTTCGGGCGGGTAACTGAATAGTTCTTGACACATAAAAATGTTTAAAAGAGGATAATTATTTGGAATTAACGTACTGCTGTCGGCATTAACATCGTCAGATTAAATATGGCTTATCGAAACCTTGCCAGATAAATCCAAAACATGGAAGGGGATTCTGCTACAACTTTAATATGTAGAAACTAGAGCGTCAGCGTTCCCAGCAAAACTTTTCACTTTATAGTAACCAGAGAACGAAAATGAGAAATCAGTTAACGAAATCATCTGTTAAAACAATCAACTGTTCTAAAGTGACCGCAGTTGTACACCTCGTGACTCTTTCAGAAAACTTGCTTGCTTCCTTGGTCGATTATTTTGTTCCAGTCATCAGATTAATAACTTAAACTTAGACAGGCGAACAAGCTATCAGGGAGATTCTGGTTACCATTTCCGACGTTAGAGTTATTTGAGGTATTATGTGCTTAATAATTCCGCAGAGATCCCAACTGTCATCGAATCAATGTTATGTTAACTTGCACGCTTTCAAGATAATATTTTTAAGGAAGATTCATGTCTCGGGTTATGAAAATAAATCATTATCTCCTCAGGCAACTTGTTGCGAAGGGAATATAGCATCGCTGTTCTGCACGTGTGTGTATGTATGTGTGTCCATTTCAGCCTTGAAGCAAAATTCAAAGAAAACCATCTCATGCATGTTTATCCAACTTCGTACACTTTATAAGCATGGTTAAAGGACAAACTCTGTTTGCAGACAAATTGAATACCGCGCATAAGCACGGTAAATAATAATGATAATTTGTCTGAAACGTTTGGTGTGTTATAGGACCGACGCCATCCAGAAATAAGCATCCAATGCTTACATCTATATGTTCATACCCATGTCTATTTGTATGAAATATTGTGTATCGCCGCTATAAAGCTATTATTTGCGTTCCTAGCTATATTAACATGTTATTTAGTTAGCTTCCGCGACAAAAATATAGTGCCAGAAACTTGTGAAGAATCAAAGTACTGAGAGTACTGAAAGACTGGGTCTTGAAAGTTTGAATTTGTAATTGTCATGGATTTTCTTGAATATGCTTCCAAAATTTATGAGTTTGATTTAGTTGCTACAATCTATGTTAATTCGGGTTATTTTTGCATTTGTCTGATACTTTGTCTAAATTTGCTCAATCCCAGCCTTCATAATTGTAGAAAATTGACACAACGGTATTTTATGTAAAATAAGACCCCAAGGAAAAATTTCAGAAATTACTACTAACCAGGAAAATCAAACAACTAATCAAAGTAGATAATTTTTATCATTAGATTTATTCAATTTTGTGATCCAAGGGAAAATCCACAAGTCGGACGGTATCCGTAATAAAAGTTTTATGAAAACCCCGAAAACTCTAAAACTGCTGAGGTGGCAGGGGATAGTTTCGAAGGAAAGACCCGGTCAAAATTTTGAAATAAAGGGAGAACCTGAGGTTTGGCTGGTTATTTGAGGTGTATAAATTGCTAGAATATTTATTGCATTCATTTTGTGGATAGAGGAGCTCATGTCAATTTCATTGATATATGACACTTTAATACTGGTAGCACTTTTCATCAGATATGGAATGAAAATGCGAAACTGTGGCCAAAATTTTCACTTTCGGTTTTGTGCTTGAAAAGTAGGGTGGGTTCAGAACACGAAATGTCACTCGAAAAGAAGGTGATTGACCCCCCATTAATTGGTGATTATTTGCATGGGTATACATTAAGGTACCAATCCTATGGTAGTTTATGGCAGTTGCTCGGGACTGGAGCGTGGTGCTGGACCCGTGAAAATGTGAAAAAAGGGCCATTTTTTCAGAAAATTTTGAGACCGTCCCTGGCCATTCTATATAATGCTATATGTAAGTTGTACTTGTTTTATTCTGAAATGCTTAAAAATTCTCAAGAGTCGGGACCATGTGTCCCCTGCGTGCAAACCAATTTTAGCAAATTTAAAAATCCACTGAAAAATTAGATCACATATATGAGCACTATCTGCCTCACATTTCCTCGACCAAAAAAACTATCCCCTGCCACCTGAATTAACAAACAAAGTGAACATTTGTATACCGATAACAAACACAGGCTATGTTAGAAATATTTTTTTACAACAAGAACTTTGAAAATAAAAAGATTTGTCACGGTCGCCATTTTGATTTTTAAGACCGACTTATCTGACACGATTTTTTTCATTTGCGATTCATGCATAATTAATAGGTAAAAATAAATCCGTTCGCCACTTACTACTTTTTTGTGTAAACTCGTGCATCACCTACACAAATTACGATACAACCGTTCCTTTCATTAAAAATCATACTCCAAAAATCAGAGACATAAATAAGAGAGATTGTCAACTCCGCCATTAGCGTGTAAATGTTACGGGACCAACCTTACTTTGAGAACTACAAGTGCAACAGCAATCTTGTATAAGTCATTAAATTTGAACCTGATAGTGAACATGAACCGGTAAATATTTTAAGCATGTTTTATTTATGAAATATTTACAAAAACTCTTTATTTAGTTTTTAAATTACTTTTTAAAAACTTTATTGACTTTTCACAAAGTAATGGTAATGCATTACTTTACTCATGTAATGGTAATGTAGTGCATTACTTCAAGAAAATTAAGTAATGGTAATGGTAATTTAATGCCCTATTTCATGAAGTAATGGTAATGTAATGCATTATTTTACAATGTTATTCACCCAAGCCTGATTCCAACTAAGCCGGAAAACATGAACATTTAACTTGGTTCTTCAATCGATAAGATTGTATATATTATATGATGTATAAGTCTTCCAAAATGTATAATCTATTAAAGATTTTGCTTACAATGCATTGTTTAAAATTTAAATTCAATTTAATCAACTAAAGAACCAACGAACGAGAAGGAAAATTCAGACTTGTTTTTATTTTCTTTGCACAAAATTCCTTTAGAGACGAACAACAGTCAAACCGCATATAGACTGGAAGCCAATAAAACACCTTTTTAATTTGTAAAACATCTGTGTATAACCCGTCCCGATTTTAACTTCGGCTTGCGCATGAAGTTTGGTAGTATTAAGGGGAAAGATTGTCAAAATACAATTCACAACTTTTCGAAAATGGCACAATGCGTTTGGGAACTTTAATTTCGATTCCACCATCAACCTCTTCTATTGATTAATGAACTCGTACACCAACTGAATCGTCAACGGCGCTGTGCATTGAGTTACGTAACTCATTCTACATTTGAACCCGTGCAAGAATATTTTGATCATTTAAAATATTTGTTTATTTTCTAAATAGAATTTTGTTTATACACAGAGGACTTAAAAATATTTAATGCGTGTTTTTATAATACATATTTACTGAAATGCATGAAAACTTTCTGCACTATTTTCTTACGCGTAGACTCAATGCATGTGTTCTACGCGTGCCTTCTGGTTTGGGACTTCGGTTGACAGTAAACCAATAGATGGGGTCACGTGACCCCGTCTAAAAATCTTTTTTATTAAGGAGTAGATATATATTAATGATCTATTTAAAGCACATATCAATTGGTTTTGTAAGATTGAAAGTCTCATTAAATCTTACATAAATAAACGAGGGCTGTCAAAAAAGTTCGTGGACAATCGCGTTTTTGTCATTTTAAACGGGTTTATATATGCATATTGTATACCAACATATTTGTCATAAAATTCCAAATCAGATTAAAGTAGTTTTGAATGTTTTCATTAAAATTAAACTTAAATTTTACTGTATTAAAGTGTCGCGAAAAGCACGAACGGCCCATTGTCAAAATTGTCCAAACTTCGAGATTGAGTTTTCAGATAAGAATATGAACAGTATTTTTAATACAGGTAAAAACGTCAAAATATTCAACTGTGACGTAGTCAGAATTGTAAACGTCATTTTCATACGTCTTTTAAAGCCGTTTTTAATTGAGCAGAGGATATTTCAAGGAGTTTACGGCAAGAACATGTCTTTGTAAACGCCAGAAAAAGCGACGTCGGCGGATCGCATGGAACAGCGCGCCATCATTAAATTCTGCGTAGACTCGGGGAAAACACCTATCGAAACGAAACAAATGATGGAGAACACAAAAAGGCATCGACACATATCAAGATCACTAGTCTACAAGTGGCACAAACTTTTTACGGATGGAGTTTGCGATTTAAAAGACGCTGAAAGAAGTGGAAGGCCTTTGCTTTGTGACGATAAAACAAAATCCCGCATTCAGGACATTGTCATGAAGGACAGACGTCTGACGTTAAGAGAAGTCGCGTCAATAAGTGATGTTAGCAAATCTTCCGTTTTTAATATCCTCACTGAAGACTTCTGTATGAGTCGTGTTTGCGCAAGATGGGTGCCCAGACTTTTATCCGATGAGCACAAAAAAAAACGAATGCAGACAAGTAAGGCTTTCATACAGAATTTCAAAAGAGGAGGAGAGAAGTGGCTTGACAGAATCATTACTACGGACGAGACTTGGCTGCATCATTTTGATCCAGAAACAAAAACAGAATCCAGCATTTGGAAACACCGGGGTTCACCAGCACCGAAAAAGGCGAAGGTTGCGAAATCCGTGGGTAAACAAATGTACATATTCTTTGCTGATCGGCACGGAATGATTTTGGTCCACGCTGTACCCTCCGGTCAGACGGTGAATGCTGCATACTAATCCAAGGTAGAGAACTACCCATTTCATCACATTTAAATTGTAATTACAGATTTAAAAACGTCCATTTCGCTACATTTAGCATATCGTAATTCATAAATTTAATACCCGGACATTCTAATCTTAATTTTGATTTATTTAATTACTATATATATTAATAAACCCACATATAGTTAAGGCAAGTAAGAAAAAACGCCCTGCCATGGCTGTGGACCTTGGAAATATCATCCTACACCAAGATAATGCACCTTGACATACGGCAGCTTCCACGTGTCTGGAAATCGAACTCCTAGGATTCAATCTTCTTGAACACTCGCCATACAGTCCGGATCTTGCTCCGATGGATTTTGCAATTTTTCCTTTCATCAAATCACTGCTGAGAGGAGTAAGATTTGAGAATTCTGATGAACTTAAATATGCTACTCGAACCATTGTATCTAAAATCGACAGTAAATGGTATTCGGATGTGTTCGATTCATGGCTAAGAAGGTGTGAGAAGTGTTTGCAGTGCAAAGGTGACTACGTTGAAAAGTAACAGAAAACAACGCGCTACGTACGCGCTACGTACGCGCTACATACGCATTATACAAACGTCTTATGTAGCGTCAGACTGGGCCGTGCGGCCTGTACAGGCAATGTTTTTGTATTGATAACTACATTATGAGAATGTACATTGTTCTGAATTTTATACACATGCATTATTATTGTCTATATTAAAATATTTTAATACTTTTCTAAATATAGCGTCGTTATTTAGAATGAAATCACATGTGTCGGACTCAGTCAGTCAGTGTTGTAATATAAACTGGACGACATCAATTTGAATGGTACACAATAGATATAATTAAAATTTGATTTGCTTTTTTTTTATTTATTTTGTTTAATACTAGCTATGAAGGTAGCGAGCATTGTCGAAAAAATACACTAACTTTTGAATCTTTCTTCAATAATCCACATAGAAATCATCGATATTGTCGATGAATACGTTGGAATTTAGAAAAAACAGTAAATGTTACATGATTTGAGCGCATGTTCATTGCAGTAATAATGAATATCTTGAGAACATTTTAAAAGAAATCTTAAAGGTCGTTATGAGAAACAGCTATATAGTTTGAGAAAAAAACCTATTACATAATGAATTTTTAAAAATATGTATCAATGCTCATTTTTACACATTTTCCATATTGGATTTTGATAATTGTTTCATATTTAGAGTATTCAAAATTACAATTAAGAACTTGTGATATAACCCTTGAAACAAAATATGGTTGTGATATATCTCGAAGAAAAAAAAACCAATTTAACTGTATAAACAATTAAACAATTTTCATTAGTCAATATCTTTGGTCGTATAAAATTGACACATAATATGAAAAGAAGAAAACACTAAGAATCTCACAAAAATCTTTTATTTCTTTAAAATTCCAATTTCAACAAGATAATATTATTTTTTGTATAAACTTAGGGTTCTTGATGCTACAACAGATGCATATTCAGTCATTTTATTTTAGGTTGAAAGTAATCAAGTGTAAAGTTTGTTAAGTATTATCTGTATCTGAGAATAACTATTAATCCAAGCGTCGAACTAGAGCTAGAGGTGCCTGGAAAGTAGTTACAAAGCAAAATCGCTCGTCTTAGAAATTCAATACTTTGATTTTAGAAATGCGCTGACACGTCAAACCATTTAGTGTAGCCGTGTGGCTTCTGAAGCCAAAATCATTACCTCCACTATCTCCCTCTACGTGAATGCCATCAACGTTGAAATGTCTCTTCAGTGTAATATCAAACGCAAGGAAAACATCCTCGAAAGCGTTATCAAAGCTCAAGATATTCTTACTTCCGTGATTCTAAATTCCAATTAAACAAAATGAAAAATTCTCTCAGACTGTGTGGGGTTTTTTTTAGAGCACAGGTAGTTTTAAATTGCAACATTTTCTCATCATTGTGTACATGAAACTCGGGATTCGATTTGCTATATGGACGACTATGAAAATATGCAACCCTGATACACGAAATGAAACATGTTATAACCATTTAATCTAGTTAAACGTCTCTCTGGAAGTGACAGGCATTAATCTGCTTAGAGCTGACATCGAATTGATTAAATTGTATCAGGGGCAATAGGTCCGATCCTTTTTTCAGTATAAGTATTGTTTTTACCGTGAAAATAAAACCGAGACCCCCACAAGTTCAGCAAAACAAAACCAATTAGCAAATAGTTCCTTTCGGTCTATTGAGGTCTTATTTTACATTTTCAGAAAAGCAGAATTTTATACTAAAGCCAATAGCATGAGGGACACCGCGGGGGTTTGAATTTTGTATATCCTATTCATAGCTTAAATCTGTCGTTAAAATAGTTATTTTTCATGCATCACATAAATCCATTCAAAATTAATTGAATTACGAAGACTTGTTTTCTAAAAACTTTAAAAACTTCTTGTCAAAAATGTATGATTCCTGTCTAAGCAATAACTTGTAATAGAAATTAGTTAAAAGCAAAGTCCTGACACAAATACTGCCTGTGACCTATAGATTTGCCCTGGTCTTGGTCATTTGTGAACGTTCAAAGTTACTAAGAAAAATTGTGCTTTCATTGCTTCAAATAAAATATACTAAAATACTTGTTTGTTGCAATATTATACAGTACAGCAATAATATTTTCTTAGCGGGGGGTTTATTAGTTTGATCACAGTACCTCTAGTTTAATTTACTCCAATGCAATATTGCAGTTTAGTTTCAAAAATTATTACTGAATTACGATACGCAGTTGATAGCGTAGGCCGATCGGGACACATTGGCCTCGGGTTCGAGTCAGGTCTGTCATTACTATTGTATTTAAATTCTGCATTTATATTTTTACCTTGGGCAATTTACATGTGTTTTACTTGTGCACTCTCGCCGACCAAGGGTTTAAATGTTTAACTGAGACGTAAAAGCATTAGCGTCGTAATTTGGCAACTCTAGATCTGTTTGTTTGTCTTCCAGGAAGCTGAGTATGGTATTGATCGTTCAAATCTTGCCGGGGGAGGGGGGGGGGGGGGGGGTACTTCAAAGAAATGAACTTTTCAAGCAATACTGTTATAAACAATTACCTTTATTCATCGATATTGTATTCAGTTGTAAACAAATGTATTTCTTCTTATTAAAACTACGTTTAGCTTAAGACAGTCATTTTTCGATATTTGCGAGAATAAAGAAGAAAAGGTAATTCCCAAGCTAGAATCGGGAGAATCACAGTGACGGAAGACGAAACTAACAGACACGGTACATTGGTTCTTTTTATGAACACATCATGGTCATTGTTGATTGTTGCGCTCGTTTTAAGGTTTCTCCACCCTCGATGTTTTTATGGTTTAATCTGTGTAATTTTTGTTTAAATTTGATAATCAATATGCAAACAATCAAATTGAAATTAAATATCGGTATGTTGCAAATATTTTGTTCATGCTGTAGGAGCTAACACAGGCACACTATCAGGACAGTTATAGCAACGACTGCTCTCTTATCAAACATCACATTTATTTTAACTAATTTCGATATAATAAAGCAATTTTTAAAAGAAATTAATCGCAATCCTTTATTTTAAATATTTTAACATTTTAAGGCCATTTTAAAAATTGCCAGTATGAAAGCTATCACATTTACAGTGCATTTTGATACGATTTTTCAACCATGAATAAGTACAGTTTAGCAACACAAAACGTCTATAACTTTTGAAATAATGGTTCAAACTCACTGAAAATTGGTACATTTGGAATTCATTATATATCCTATCGAAATCTGCAAAAAAATGTTTACCTTGCCAGGTAAAAAATTTTGATTTGTGGTCTCTGTCAAGTTTGCCTATATACGGTTTTATCAGTTTTTCATTGAATTCAGCGATTTCAACTCAAACTACGCTCTATGAATTGTTAAACATTGGTGTCATTTCACTTTACATAGCTTAAAATGTGTTAAACACAAGTATAAATCAAGAAATATTGGCAAAACTATGCACCACATAACACTATTATTATAACCGATAACGGTAAAATATTCCGGAATGCTCACAATGACGTCACACGACAATCAAAAGACCTTAATATATACAACTAATATAACACACATGTCATAAATGTTTCATTTCCTTTTAGCAAATTCAATGTTTCTCATAATAATCACCATTAAATGCCGTGCGTTTGATATGTACAACATATTGCTTCCTGTTTGTTCCGCATTAATCATGATTTAATCTCATACGTACGAAAATTTTATGAAAAGGGTTTTGTCTTTTTGAAGTGATGTTTTGTATAAAATCCTGGACCATATTGCGTGGCAAGCTTAATGATGAACTGAAATGAAATAAAAACGAGATGTAAATAACAATTAAACGGGTGCAAAAATGCCGTCTTGGCATCTGCATCATTATGTAGCAGTGGTTCAGGCTATATTAACAATATGTATGATGTGTTCCATAAACTTTCAAATGTATATTAAAAAGATTTTCACATTATAAACACGTTCAAAATTATTTTTTTACTTTCCATTTCTTCGTTAAAAACATTTGGTCATGTTTTTATCATAATTTTTATGTAGATTTTAACTTATCTTTGCAGATACATGTAGGTGTTTTCAAAAAGATATTCTACAAGAAATGAGAAAAATTGGAACCTGGTGGCATATTTATTTACATCCAAATGTATAATAAAAAAAGAATGAATTTGATACTTAAAAAGGCATCAAGAAGAAAAGAAAAATCCCAAAGCTAGAACCGTGAGAATCACAGTAACGGAAGACGAAACTTGACTTCAAGTCAATGAAAACTTCACCTTTCTTCCAAAGACACACATGGCAAAATTGAAGTAAACACAATAGCATATAAGCGGTTACATATTCGATCCTGGCAAAGACAGAGTGCATTAACCATGCCAATGGAAACTAGTACGAAGCCTTCAAGCTCTTTATACAAAACATCAGCTGGTCTTTGAGACATTACACATTAATCAGTACACGAAATCGTTTCATGTACAAAACTGTTCATGGAAAAGATGTAACGGAGTGGACTGTTTCTCATGCAGTGTAATTTGGATCTGCACAACATTGATGACTGCACAAAAGTACTGGAACAACAGCTGTGACTCGTATTTTTACTCACTCATTCGAAAGCCCACCTGCACCAAAAGACATATATTGCATGGACCCGATAAGAAAAGGAGTAGTACCTTAACAAATAAGGCATTGAAGCATATTCTTGTTAAAGATGCATCATTCTCTTGGTCTTGATCCCAAAACTCTTATGTAAGACCATAAATTCTGTAGAAAAATTAACAAGTAGAAAGCTCCACTGATTGAGGAATGGCGACGTTCACACCTTCAGTATGAAAAGTTGGACTTGCAAATTACATGTACTTGCTGTTGGGAGTGTTAGAGATTGGAAATAGTTGATGAATTGAAAACCAACAGGTCTAATTGCTAGGCAAACCGCAATTTTGTTGACTTCAGTTTAAATTGTAACTAAATATTCTTCACTAGATGCTATTTATTGTTCTCTTTAAATAGTAATAAATCACTTACTATAATCAATATGTAAACAGATGATTAATTTTCTATAAATAAAGAGGTTATCTACGCAGATTGCTCCGACGGTAGAAAGAAAATAAATTGCCTGAAGAAGGCTTGATGGTCAATTTTGGACTCTATCTATCTTTATTAGAAAAAGAACTCGTATGAAGATACAACTTTTCGTATTTTAAAGTTTAAACAAAAATTTTCTGTACTTAAAAGTAGTTTGTAATTTTTTTTAAATATCATTTAAAAACACTCAAGGTAAATCTGATAGATAATTTGTTGACCGCCATGATTCCTCAAAGAATTTATGTGTTTTAGTTAGTTCGCGCATGTAGCTTATAACTTTTTCGATTTTCCGAATGGCTAATATATGGCGTCAGAATTGTCTGCCATTGAAACATCAGCAAGTTATAATCTATATCGAACGACCACCATTTCCTTAGCAGGGAATGATAAAGACCTATAGAGATTTGAAATTTTTCTTGCAGTCTTTTTCTAAATATTTCGAAGAATGTGGGTTTTTATTGTTCTTTTACAAATAATGTATATGCATTTCTATTAATTAAAGAAACGACAAATTAACCAAACAACAAAAACGCGTACTTATTTTACACTTCATGCCCTTTTTCAAACCACTGTACAGTAGTACAGGCCCTTTCACAATTGGCACACGAGCACTTCACAACACTTTACTGTCGGAAAGATTTAGTTTCGCACGAGCACTCGCGTACGTTGCACAATGTATCGCATTCGGAATAGTGGTCGCATCAAGTCTCCTCAAATTAGTGGACATGCACACTATTCAGATGCGACCGAATGCCATCCAAATTTTCGCTATGCAACGCATGAACATTTGTACGAACGTCTTCCATTTTGTGTACTCGCAAGAATGAATCACGATTTATAAAGATCGTAAGATGAATAGCAGCTGTCTATGCGTGTGCTTCGCGACCATGAGAATGTTGCTCAACGTGTCTTATGCAATCGTGCATGCAATGTTCTCTAGAATTGCATGATTTATCAGCTTTAATTTGCCATGATTTTCCACTAGTATATATTCCTTGTAGGCTACAAGAAAATGTTTCAGACCATAATTGACTGTACGTGGATGCTGATCATCTTCTTGGGCGGCATCTTCTCTCGCATTTAACTTCTAAGTATGTCTACTGAAGGGAAAGGGCGGTATATATACCCCTTTTGACTTGCACGAGCTTTCGTACCGTGGAACGCATGACCGCTCAGGCGCCGCACGCCCAATCACGTTGGCGCATGTTCAATCACCTGATCACCATTAACTTACATGCACAACACTCGGCTTTCATTGCACAGCTGTCGCATGTAGAAACAAGGGCACCGCTAAGCGGAGCATCCCCTCGCGACATGAGTTTATTGTTTGGGGATGCATTATTTAGGAATATATAGTTATGCAAATGTAAATGAGGAGACAAAATTCTGCTAACCCTCCATTACTACAAAAACTACTTTTTCTTTACCTGTACTAGATCTAAATTCAAAAAAAATGAAGTTGGTGATATGAACTGCTTCCTTTCACTTTGGTTTCACAGAAGTGAAGTGGAAGTAGTTATAATACTGTCAAGTCGTACATAAAATTTCTGTTTAAAATTGTGTTATTTTAACGATATATTAAAAAGTACTCATTTAATTGATTTAAAAATTAATAGGGTTTGTCATTTTACTATGCCAAATAAGTGTACGAAGTTTGATAAATATCCGTGCAAGGGTTTTCTTTTAAAACTTCCAAGCTGAACACACACACGCACAGCAGCGATGTTATATCCCCTTCGCAACAAGTTGCGCGAGTGGATAACAAGATATATCACAATATTTAATGCATTTGCATCGCACACCGTTCGCTTTAAATCGTGCGAATTTCGTACGAATACTTTTTCATATGCAATTATTTCAGCAACAGTTTACCATCCAGATCTAAATTTGTAGGTTGCAAGAATATGTCGCTTCTGCGCCATTGTAAAAGGCTTTTATATAAATCATGTTAACAATTGTTTTTATTTTGTTAAAGGGTTATTAGGTCACCTGAGTTACTCAACTGACCTACTGCAATTAATTTTCGTCCGTTGTCGTGTGTTGTGCGTCGTCTTGCAACAAGTTTACATTTTTAACTTCTTGAAAACTACTAGGCCAATGGTTACCATTTTTTATGTGAAGCATCTCTATAGAAAGAGAAATCTAAATGGTGTAATTTATGGCGCTACCACCCCCGGGCGCTACAGGCGGGTCCAAATATGCAAAAAAGCCAAATATTCAAAAATCTCTACCCCCATACATCTGAGGAAAAAACCCAGAATGTATGGTTATGATGTTTATGAAGCCTTCTACCAAAATTGTGAAATTTGTGGCCCCTGTTAATGCATGTTATTTTTAAAATTCTTCTCTACTCTCACACATCTGTATGAAAAACTGACTTTATACTTATATTAACCAGAAAGTCCTCTACTAAAAACATAAATTTAATGTCCCCTGGAGTTTGGGTTTTGACTCTAGGGTAGAGCCAAAATGAATTATAGTGTGAATACATACAATGTTTAAAAGTTATTTTCGCTACTCCCACACACCTGTAAGGAAAACTGAAATCAATTCATAACTTTTTAGACCAGAATTTTGTCGACCAAAATTATAAATTTCATGTAGGTAGGGATTTTGACTCTAGGGCGGGGCCAAAATAGTGATATAGTGGTAATACATTTAATGTTTTAATAATTATCTGCTTTACTTCTTCTGATACTGAATGAAAACTGCCTGCAAATAAAGAACGAAAGTAAAGCTATCTATCAAAACTTTATATTCCATGTCTCCCAATGTAGGTATTTGAATCAAGAGCGGAGCCAAAACACTCGTATAGGGAAGGAGTTCTTAATGCAGGGTGTAGCGAACTTGTTCATTTATAGTCTGTCCCAAGTTTTTGCTTCGACCGGTTTTTGATGATTTTTGAATAAAAATACACATTCCTGTGAAAGAAATACAATTGAAATCGATAAAAGGGAATATATCCAAGATATCTTCATTTTTTACTCATAAAAGTTCACAGGAACGAAAACAAATTTTGTTACGGAGATTTAAAATGGGAGATGTTTACATCTTTTCTCCATTCGGAAGTACTCGGGACACCTCGCGCAATTTTTCAACGTTATTAATGGCTGGTGCAATGCAAAATCCCCTTAGACTTTCTATTTCTGGATGTGCATTGAAACCTGAAGCGGTAGAGGGGCGTTTCAAAACAGATAATCTGGACATTTTTCATATTAGTGGATAACGTAGTTTGAGCACAGAGGTATTTATGATTATCGAAATATCAAGCAAAAAGTGGTGGAAGCAGAAACTCGGGACAGAGTAAAGTGTTAATGTAATATATAAGGTTTAAAAAACGTCTGTTGGCACAGAATAAAAACTGACTGAATAATTAAAAACAAAAAGATTAAGCTTTCATCTTTACATGTAATAATAATATTTCATGACCCTTACATGTAAAGCAAGTGGTTATGGTTGAAAAAGGGGAGGGTATATAATTGTCTTATTATTTTATTCTGCTCAGGAATTTCAATTATATAGATAAGTAAATTCACATATTTCAAGAGGAGAAAGAATGAAACTGTCTATCAAAATTAAGACTGATATTGTGAAAGCATTTGGATAGAGTTCAGGCAGTTAATGGAGTTGTCTTCCCTTGCTTTTTCGTCATATAGTGTTATATTCATTGGGTTTTTCACATTTCGAAATTAATTATTGTATATAATGTAATTAAGAAGCTGTATGATCCAAGACTTATGCAATCATTTTTATCATTAAAAACAAAAACAGTTTCTGAACTCTTTAAAGCTGCTTGGTCCGATTTTTTTGTAATTACAGTATGAAATTTTTTTCCATACAAATCATTTATCTTAGAAAGATAAAGATGGACTTTCTCTTATTTACACCCGCAGAATCAGTCTCCTTTCAAAGTTTGAAATATTCAAAGTAAATAAAAATAATTTCTCTTTGGGCAATCGAAAAAACAAACCAAAATGCATCACGGGAATGTTTAGAAAAGGAAACCGCTTGGTTTCGTCCCCCGAATGATTGGGGTTATTCAACCCGCATGCTATGCATCAATTGTAAAGAAAGCAGACTTTGGAAATATTAGCGAACACAACGTACACATGTTTATTTGTAATTTGTCTGATCATTTCGACCTTTATTTAAAGCGATGTCAAAGTCGTAATACAACCATATCCGTCTCATCGTCAGGGGTGAAATTTAACATGAGGCGAAATAACGCGGTACGTTTTAATGTCGTTTTGTTATCAAATTTTGTACGTATTTTTAGGTCTTTCCACCTTTCAGGTGAAAGACCTCTTGTTTTCTTTATGTTTTTTTTAGGTCTTTCCACCTTTCAGGTGAAAGACCTTTTGTTTTCTTTATGTTTTTAGGTCTTTCCACCTTTCAGGTGAAAGACCTTTTGATTTCTTTATGTTTTTTATTTTTTTTCTTCTCTTTTTTTCCAGGGACAGCATTTTTATTTCAAGAGATATTGAAACAATTTTTTCTTTATGTTATTGGCCATTAAAAGTTATGGTACCAAATGACCCTTTGCTTGATAACTCCCAAAACTTACAAAGTTAATGCCCTTGTGAACGAAAAACTTGTTATCGCTACTCCTCTGCAACCATAAGAGATAGAGACTTGAAACTTTTACCAATGTCTTTAGTACACTTAGAGGGTTCTTCAATCTACTAATACCGAAAGGATCCGAGCCCCCCTTCTATCAGTTACTGCCCCTGAAAGTATTTGAATTTCCATAAAATCACTTCCAACTTTTTCATTACTTATTAAAGAGACTTCGGACCACTGGGGATGGAAGCGTCTACCTTGGCCAAACAAAATGACATAAAGGTCAAAGGTCAAGGTCATCTGCAAATCTCTTAATTAATGAGTTTTTAGATCTCTTTTGTTTAGGATGGTAGAGAAAAACTTTTTCATGGATGTAATAGGACATCTGAAGACATTTCAAAATATATCCCCTTGGCTCCTTCTTTTAAATAGTTACAGAGTTAATGCCCCTTTTGTACGAAAAGCTTGTTATCGCTACTCCTCTGAAACCATAAGAGATAGAAACTTGAAACTTTTACCAATGTCCTCAGTGCACTTAGAGGGTTCTTCAATCTTTTCATACCAAAAGGATCTGAGCCCCCCTTCTAGTAGTAATTGCCCCTGAAAGTATTGACATTTTTATAAAATCACTTCCAACTTTTTCATAACTTATTATAGAGACTTCGGACCACTGGGGATGGAAGCGTCTACCTTGGCCAAACAAAATGACATAAAGGTCAAAGGTCAAGGTCATTTGCAAATCTCTTAATTAATGAGTTTTTGTATCTCTTTTGTTTAGGATGGTAGAGAAAAACTTTTTCATGGATGTAATAGGACATCTGAAGACATTTCAAAATATATCCCCTTGGCTCCTTCTTTTAAATAGTTACAGAGTTAATGCCCCTTTTGTACGAAAAGCTTGTTATCGCTACTCCTCTGAAACCATAAGAGATAGAAACTTGAAACTTTTACCAATGTCCTCAGTGCACTTAGAGGGTTCTTCAATCTTTTCATACCAAAAGGATCTGAGCCCCCCTTCTAGTAGTAATTGCCCCTGAAAGTATTGACATTTTTATAAAATCACTTCCAACTTTTTCATTACTTATTATAGAGACTTCGGACCACTTGAGATGGAAGCGTCTACCTTGGCCAAACAAAATGACATAAAGGTCAATGGTCAAGGTCATTTGGAAATCTCTTAATTAATGGGTTTTTGCGTCTCTTTTGTTTAGTATGGTAGATAAAAACTTTTTTATGGACGTAGTAGGACATCGTAAGACATTTCAAAATATCACCCTTTGACCCTTACCATGTAACAATTATAGGGTTATTGCTCCTATTGTACAAAATGCTTGTTATCGCTACCTCTCATTAACCGTTAGAGGTAGAGACTTGAAACTTTTAATAATGTATTCAGTACACTTAGACGCTCGTTCAATCTATCATACCGAAAGGGTCCAAAGTCCCTTTTATAGCAGTTATTGCCCCTGAAAGTTTGAACAATCAATAAAAACACAAATAACTTTTGAATCAATAATCATAGATAGATCGGACCACTTGGTATTGAAGCGTCTACCTTGTCAGATCAAAATGACATAAAGGACAAAAGTCAAGGTAAAGCAGTAAAAAATTGCAAACTTAATCGTTTGACACTTTTTATGAAGTAACGCAGAGAAATACTGTATTCTATGTCAAACAAAAAATAAAACAAAGAGGTGGAAAGACCTCTAATTGTTCGAGAACAATTAGTCTACTAGTTAGGTCTTTACACCACAGTGTAAAGGCCTATTGATATTGTTCTGTTTCTTTTTATTCTTATTATTATTTTTCTTCCGTAAGCGAAGTGAAATTTTTGTTTCGCGACTTATCGAAACACTCTCATTCACGCCGTACTTCTTTCGGAAAATTATGAGGGCATTTGACCCTGCGTCTTGAAAACACCTTGCGTTTCGTTACTATTGACCCGTGCACGTAAAAGTTTGTTATCGCTACTCCTCGGAAGCCTTGCAACTTGCAGGTTGGAAACCTTCACGGATGGTGTCGGCCTGAAGGGTAGTTGCAGATCTCCGAAAGACGAAAGGTTTCGCAGTATCCTCTTAGAACGACTGTCTCTCAATTTTTTTTATTTTTACGAAAAATCAAAAAAATTGACACAACTCAAGGTAGAGCTACGAAACCACTTGCGATGGCTTCGACAACAATTTTGGCTGCAGCAAAGGTCAAGGTCAAAGGTCAAGGTCAACTAGAATCGGTAAAGTGTCAAATTGCAGAAGTGTGTGATCTTCAGGCGCTGGCCTATCCCATTAAAGTTGACCTTGACCTTTGATCTTGACCTTTGACCTTGACCTCTGGCAATAAAGAACCATTCGACACGAACTCCAAGATTATATCTTATGCGACTTGTCCGTAAACCCCCTTTTTCACTTTTTGGGGTAACGGATGACCTTCACCTTCGACGTAAAAACAATTTGTGCCAAAATGCTCGGTTTAGCATGCGTACTCAGATTTTGGCTCTTTTCATGATCTCGCGTCTTCTTTATTAGGTCTTTACACCACAGTGTAAAGGCCTATTGATATTGTTCTGTTTCTTTTTATTAGGTCTTTACACCACAGTGTAAAGGCCTATTGATATTGTTCTGTTTCTTTTTATTAGGTCTTTCCACCTTTCAGGTGAAAGACCTTTTGTTTTCCTTATGTTTTTTATTATTAGGTCTTTCCACCTTTCAGGTGAAAGACCTTTTGTTTTTCTTATGTTTTTAGGTCTTTCCACCTTTCAGGTGAAAGACCTTTTGTATTTCTTATGTTTTTTATTATTATTATTATTATTATTATTATTTTTTTTTTTCTTCTCTTTTTTTCCAGGGACAGCTTTTTTATTTCAAGAGATATTGAAACAACTTTTTCGTTATGTTATTGGGCATTAAAAGTTATGGTACCAAATGACCCTTTGCTCGATAACTTCCAGAACTTACAAAGTTATTGCCCTTGTGTACGAAAAGCTTGTTATCGCTACTCCTCTGAAACCATAAGAGATAGAAACTTGGAAGTTTTACCAATGTCTTCAGTACACTTTGAGGGTTCTTCAATGTATTCATACCGAAAGGATCTGAGCCCCCCTTCTAGTATTTATTGCCCCTGAAAGTATTTACATTTTTATAAAATCACTTCCAACTTTTTTATTACTTATCATAGGGACTTCGGACCACTTGGGATGGAAGCGTCTACCTTGGCCGAACAAAATGACATAAAGGTCAAAGGTCAAGGTCATTTGGAAATCTCTTAATTAATGAGTTTTTGTATCTCTTTTGTTTAGGATGGTAGAGTAAAACTTTTTCATGGATGTAGTAGGACATCTTAAGACATTTCAGAATACAAACCTTTAACCCTTAGCATGTAACAAATATAGAGTTATTGTCCCTATTGTACATAATGCTTGTTATCGCTACTCCTCATTAACCGTTAGAGATAGAGACTTGAAACTTTTACTAATGTATTCAGTATACTTAGGCGCTTCTTCAATCTATTCATACCGAAAAGGTCCAAAGTCCCTTTCTAGCAGTTATTGCCCCTGAAAGATTCGAACATTCAATAAAAAACACAAATAACTTTTAAATCAATAATCATAGATACATCGGACCATTTGGTTTTGAAGCGTCTACCTTGTCAGATGAAAATGACATAAAGGTCAAAGGTCAAGGTCAAGCAATAAAAAATTGCAAACTTTATCGTTTGACACTTTTTTTATGAAGTAACGCAGAAAAAATACTTTATTCTATTGAAGCAATCTTATTTCAAATATAAAAAACAATGAGGTGGAAAGACCTCTAATTGTTCGAGAACAATTAGTCTACTAGTTTATTCTTATTTTTTTTCTCTATTTTCCAAGGGACAGCTTTTTTATTATAAGACATATTGAAACAATTTTTCCTTCATGTAATTGACCATTTAAAGTTATGATACCAAAAGACCCTGTTCCTGATAACCCCACGAACTTACAAAGTTATTGCCCTTGCTTACGAAAAGCTTGTTATCGCTACTCCTTTGAAACCATAAGAGATATAATCTTGGAATTTTTACCAATGTCTTCAGTACACTTAGAGGGTTCTTTAATCTATCATACCGAAATGATCTGAGGCCACCTTCTAGTAGTTATTGCCCCTGAAAGTATTTGAATTTCTATAAAATCACTTCCAACTTTTTTATTATTTGTCACAGAGACTTCGGACCACTTGGGATGAAAGCGTCTACCTTGGCCGATCAAAATGACATCAAGGTCAAAAGTCAAGGTCATTTGGAAATCCGTTAATTTATGAGTTATTAGATCTCTTTTGTCTAGTGTGGTAGAGAAAAACTTTTTCATGAATGAAATAGGACATCTTAAGACATTTTAAAATATAGCCCCTTGGCTTTTTCTTTTAAATGTTAACAGAGTTATTGCCCCTATTGTACAAAATGCTTGTTATCGCTACTCCTCATTAATCGTATGAGATAGAGACTTGAAACTTTTACCAATGTCTTCAGTACACTTAGAGGGTTCTTCAATCTATTCATTCCGAAAGGATCTGAGGTCCCCTTCTAGTAGTTATTGCCCATGAAAGTATTTGAATTTCTATAAAATCACTTCCAACTTGTTTATTATATGTCATAGAGACTTCGGATTACTTGGGATGGAAGCGTCTACCTTGGCCAAACAAAATGACATAAAGGTCAAAGGTCAAGGTCAAGCAATAAAAAAATTGCAAACTTTATCGTTTGACACTTTTTTTATGAAGTAACGCAGGAAAAATACTTTAATCTATTAAAGCAATCTTATTTCAAACATAAAAAACAATGAGGTGGAAAGACCTCTAATTGTTCGAGAACAATTAGTCTACTAGTTAGGTCTTTCCACCTTTCAGGTGAAAGACCTTTTGTTTTCTTTATGTTTTTTATTCTTATTATTTTTCTTTTCTATTTTCCAAGGGACACCTTTTTTATTATAAGACATATTGAAACAATTTTTTCTTCATGTAATTGACCATTTAAAGTTATAATACCAAATGACCCTAATCCTGATAACCCCCAGAACTTACAAAGTTATAGCCCTTGTTTACGAAATGCTTGTTATCGCTACTCCTCTGAAACCATAAGAGATAGATACTTAAAACTTTTACCAATGTCTTCAGTGCACTTAGAGGGTTCTTCAATCTACTAATACCGAATGGATCTGAGACCCCCTTCTATCAGTTATTGCCCCTGAAAGTATTTGAATTTCCATAAAACCACTTCCAACTTTTTTATTACTTATCATAGAGACTTCGGACCACTTGGGATGGAAGCGTCTACCTTGGCCGAACAAAATAACATAAAAGTCAAAGGTCAAGGTCATTTAGAAATCTGTTAATTAATGAGTTTTTAGATCTTTTTTGTTAAGGGTGGTAGAGAAAAACTTTTTCATGGATGTATTAGGACATCTTAAAACATTTTAAAATATAGCCCCTCGGCTCATACCTTTGAATAAACACAAAGTTATTGCCCCTATTGTACGAAATGTTTGTTATCACTACTCCTCTGAAACCATAAGAGATAGAGACTTGAAACTTTTACTGATGTCTTCAGTACACATAGACGGTTCTTCAATCTATTCATACCGAAAGGATCTGAGGTCCACATCTAGAAGTTATTGCCCCTGAAAGTATTTACATTTCCATAAAATCACTTCAAAATTTTTTATTACTTATCATAGAGACTTCGGACCACTTGGGATGGAAGCGTCTACCTTGGCCAAACAAAATAACATAAAGGTCAAAGGTCAAGGTCATTTGAAAATCTCTTAATTAATGAGTTTTTGTATCTCTTTTGTTTAGGATGGTAGAGAAAAACTTTTTCATGGATGTAGAAGGACATCTTAAGACATTTCAAAATATAACCCTTTGACCCTTACCATGTAATAATTATAGAGTTATTGCCCCTATTGTACAAAATGCTTGTTATCGCAACTCCTCATTAACCATTAGAGATAGAGACTTGAAACTTTTACTAATGTATTCAGTATACTTAGACGCTTCTCCAATCTATTCATACCGACAGGGTCCACAGTCCCTTTCTAGCAGTTATTGCCCCTGAAGGTTTCGAACATTCAATAAAGAAACACAAATAACTTTTGAATCAATAATCATAGATACATCGGACCATTTGGTTTTGAAGCGTCTACCTTGTCAGATGAAAATGACATGAAGGTCAAAGGTCAAGGTCAAGCATTAAAAAATTGCAAACTTAATCGTTTGACACTTTTTTTTATGAAGTAACGCAGAAAAAATAATTTATTCTATTGAAGCAATCTTATTTCAAACATAGAAAACAAAGAGGTGGAAAGACCTCTAATTGTTCGAGAACAATTAGTCTACTAGTTTCTTCTTCTTCTTCTTTTTTTCTATTTAGCTCGGGGTGACTTTTTTATTATTAGAGTTATCCAAACAATTTAAACTTTATGTAATTGCTCATTAAAAGTTATGGTACCAATTGACCCTGTGTCAAAGAACTCCCAGAACTTACAGAGTTATTGCCCTTTGAGAAGAAAATGCTTGTTATCGCTACTCCTCTGAAACCATAAGAGATACGGATTTGGAACTTTTACCAATGTCTTCATTACACTTAGATGGTTCTTCAATCTATTCATACCAAAAGGATTTGAGGCCCCCTTGTAGTAGTTATTGCCCCTGAAAGTATTTAAATTTCCATAAAATCACTTCCAACTTTTTTATTATTTATCATAGAGACTTCGGACCACTTGGGATGGAAGAGTCTACCTTGGCTGAACAAAATGACATAAAGGTCAAAGGTCAAGGTCATTTGAGAAGCTGTTAATTAACGAGTTTTTATATCTCTTTTGTTTAGGGTGGTAGAGAAAAACATTTTTATGGATGTAGTAGGACATCTTAAGACATTTTAAAATATTGCCCCTTGGCTCATACCTTTGAATAATTACAGAGTTATAGCCCCTATTGTACGAAATGCTTGTTATCGCTACTCCTCTGAAACCATAAGAGATGAAGACTTGGAACTTTTACCAATGTATTCAGTATACTTAGATGGTTCTTCAATCTATTCATACCGAAAGGATCTGAGGCCCTCTTCTAGTAGTTATTCCCCCTGAAAGTTTTTAATTTTCTATAAAATCATTTCCAACTTTTTTATTATTTGTCGTACAGACTTCGGACCACTTGGAATAGAAGCGTCTACCTTGGCCAAACAAAATGACATAAAGGTCAAAGGTCAACGTCATTTAGAAGTCTTTTAATTAATGAATTTTCATATCATTTGAAATACAGAATTATAGTAAGGGTTTCAATAGCATGCTGGATTGCGCAATAAGGTATTCAATTGGGTCAGCCAGGTATCACATCAAGTCCTGTGGTTACTCAGGTGGAACTTGTTATTCATTTTGTACAAAGACAGCTAGCCTGTAGAACACTCTCTTCTATTGTTAGCTTTACTGTTTATACGATTGTGTAAAGAATATTCACTTGGCTCAGTTTTGTTCATAGTAAGTGGAAAAAAATTCAGAAAAGTAATTAGATAAATCTTTACCGTTATATACAACATGGAATTTAAAAAAAAAAATGGCTTGATAATAATAAAAATAAAAAATCTCTTTTAAAACCATTTATCAATTAATGGCCTTGTGGTTTTCCCATTTTATAGTACAACATATATCATAGGTATAGGAATGTTTTGTAAATCTTATAGAGCAATCTAGCAATTCATTAAAATATTAGGTGGAAAGACCTCTAATTGTTCTCGAACAATTAGCCTACTAGTTCTTCTTTGAAATTTGGCATAATTGATGGGTAAAGCTACTGCAATGTCTATTATTATACATATACTAAGAATAGCCATCGTTTAAAAGCGTGCATAAAATTTGATATAAAATCGGACCAAGCAGCTTTAAAAATAAACAAAACAAAATTACTGATAAGCAGTACATGTAAAATGATTTTTATGTATAAATATCATATGGTGATAAACATAATAAAGGCTGAATATTCAAAAGCTACATCTGTGTAGCACAGGACAAGTGAGAAATAGTTTATAGCTTTGAAAGCTGTTATTTTTATATTCGCAATGGAAGCCCCTAGAGATGGGAGGTTGTTTTAAATGAAACATTCAGACATGTACTAGCCACTTTATTTAAGTTAATATATGAAACATATACACAAAAAACATATCTTGGAAAATAAGAAATATGGGAAAAAAATTTCTATCAGAGCCTTGCACTTTTTTGAATCAGGTCGAGCACTCAATTATGAACTTGAAGTTTTTTTTGCTAAAATTATGGGTTTCATATTCCTTTTGAAAGATTTCAGGTTTGGGGAGAGGTCATCAGTACAATGTTATAATTTTTCTACTCCAGAATGAATCTTAATTAAATACACATATGATACTCGTCGACAAGTTTGTGTATGAACAATGTTACTCAGAAGACCGTTAAGGTCTCTTGTTTTTAAGTCTATACTCCGCTTAGAAAAGTTTTTTTAACGCACAGAGCTAAAACCATTTGACAATTGCTGCACTTAAATACAAATTGCAAATATGGTTGATATGGACTTATTTTTTCTGTAAACATGATAATTTTATATGCAGGACATAATTATTATAATCAAATAGTTATAGATTTTATTTAAGGTACTTAATTAATGTGCCTTATTCAAACGCGTAATTACCATGTACATGTACATATAGTCTGTAACTGTTTGACGTACATGTCATTCTTGATATCTACGTCATTTTGTTGTTAACTGTCATAAAAACACTGAGTAACTATGGAAACCTATATTTTTTTATTATTTATGGTTAATTATATATATTTCAGCCCATTTCTTTCCTACTGTTATGGAAGTGATGGCTATTTTCATCATACGTATTGTGCGGACAGAAGAATCTATTGCGACGGAAAACAGGAAGCAAGAGTGCCAATTTCCAGCAGTTCTTGTCCTATTAGTTTTCTTTTATTCATGATCATGAACAGCCTCAGGCCTGATGTTTCCTTTATTTTGAGCAAAAAAAAAAAAATAAATAGCCGTTTTTATCAGTCAACATTTTTTTCTTTCGCAGATTTAGAAGCACTTAACTTGCAAATTCAGGTTTTCATATCTGAGGGTTAATTTAGTGTGAATAAAGGAAATGCTAATTATGGAACTGCTATACAGAGATATGAAAAATATAACGTCTTGGAGAAAACTAAGACCCTAACGATATAAGCACAATTGATTTATCTTCTTAACATTCACCACAGTTTTGTGGCATTTTCCAACGGAATCGAAAAATTAAAGAGTGGAAATAACTTTTGCTGATTAAGACTTTATTTTTAGAAAATTAATGCTAATGAGGTTTCCAAATACTTTTTTTATATTGTTCTACTGTAACGTTGAGAGTGCATGAATTGATAAATTCCCACGTATATTGCAGTTTATTCAATTCACACCAAAGAACAATGTCGTACCTATATTTCTTGCTGGATAAACGTAAAAATGGACTTTAAAATTTTCTGTGTAAAGTAAATAATGGATTTTTGGGAGTTGATTTTAATCAACTCTCCTATGCAGTTACTCTGGCAAACCGAAAGTGAAACAGTGTTTGGACCTAAGCACAAATCATCACCGCTGACAAGACGTAGATCTTGAAATTTGGTGTATTGTATGCTGTACCATTGTTTTTCAAAAGAAACGTATTTATTCATATTTTGAAAATAGTCAGATGTTATATAGTACGAACAATTTAATTGTTTTTTGTAGTTGCCTGTATTCCTACGCCAAAGTTAAATATAGTCTCGTTCAACCAGACGCTCGGCGGTCTCCGTAAATCTCCGACAAGCAAAGAGTCTCTCTTTGTTGTCGGATATTAACGGAGACAGCCGAGCGTCTGGTTGAACGAGACTAGAGTTCAATATTGCTTGGATCCAGACGTGTACAATTTTTAGAAACATTTCGATTACTGATAAACAGTTCGATGGAATTAATTCTATCTTTAAATATTACACAACATGATTCATACGGGGTTTTCTCGAAATTCTTGTCGAAAATGTGCGAAATTCAAATACAGATTAGAAACTACTTGCCAGGCAAAATAACATATCGTTAATTTTAAAATTGATAATAATCAATAAAATCAACTCCCGACAGTACTTCAGTACTGAATGTTAATGTCACATCATTTACCATCACATGATAATTAAGGCAATTGAACATGAGCAAATTTAAGTAAAGGCAAGCAAAAGTACTTAAATACGACGGCTATAGTTTTATATTCAATAGACTTGTTTTTAGTTTGTTAAGTATTTTTTGATGGGTTTTATCTTTTTTGGTAAGAAGCTTTTTTGTAAATTGGACTTTCATTTTTTTTTTTATTTCTCAATTATTTTCTTTTCGTATTATTTTCCTACACAAGATTCAATCATACGTACATCAGTCTCTATTACGATCTAGTATTCCTTTGTGGTTTAAAACATTAAGTAAGTAATACGTTCGTCGAAACTAAATCTGACATTAAGACTGGTCTTTATAATGCAGGGCCTGGGAGAGAACTTATCGAATTGTGAAGGCAAATGGCGGTCGGCTCTCAGTGATAGATAGATTCCATATCATTAAGTGATATTGATGAATTCGACCGCTGTCTAACATACCCTAATTGGCTGACTCTTTGGGGGTATATGGGTTCCATATATATACACTTCTGAGCTGTACTATGTCATTAGATCTGTTGATAAGAGTATCTATATCATTCTATGGATCAGTGCACTTTGGCGAGAAGAGGAAGAGATTGGCAACTCTTTATTTCCACTAGCAAATTAAGACGCTATGCTGTTTGTAAAAAGAATGTCTATAGAAGGGGAAAATCGTCGACTTGTTTTTGCTGACTAGCATATTTTGATAATGTATAAGCAGTTTCGATATTAATGAGAACTGTTATACATTCTATCACACCATACTGTGTCTTTTTTTTTGTATTTATATAGTTTATGTTACCCTTAGGAACGTGCTTTAAGGACAGAAAATCTTTCTCATAAAACAAATGCACATTCAATCAATAATTATTAAATTCATTTAACTGTAAAGTCCCATCTAAGATCCCACGCTCGCCAGGGTCTCTATGTTGCATGCTTAGGAAAGCTAAACATTATAAAAATTTTGAATTTACACGAAAACATGTCATATTTCTTTGTGTCATATTTCGATCAGCATCATTTCTCTTCATTTAAAACATTGGCAATACCGTTACTTCCCTGTTGCATTCATATTTTTCATCTCTGGGGGATTGTTGTGATACTTCACCATCATATGCAGCATTCGTTGCAATTTCATGCGATGCTGTCATCTTTTGTTTTTTAATAAACAACAAATGTGTTACAAAATACGAAAGTACGTTTGAAAAATCAATTTCATCCTATTTTGTAGAATTAATTATTATACTGAGTTATACAGTCAGGACCACCACTCCCACTTATTTCCTTTAATTTCTAATTTGAATTCTTATATCAATATGATTTTTTTTTTTACCTTATTAAGGTATAATGCTAAAAAGGCGCTACGAACATCATCATGTTCAAGTATTGTATCATAATAATTATATGTGTGAAGCTGAAGAAAAACATATGACTAGCTCGCATTTTGGAGGCGGTCGTGGATATTATACTGGAGATTTGTCAACGGGGTTCTTGTGTTTCCCCCAATAAATCTGCCTTTAAAGATTTTGGTTTGTGTACTGTATATATCCGGGGTTTTTTTCGCGTGTCACAAATTTGCGAAAAGTGGGAAAATGTGTAGCAATTTTAATTTGCGACATTCATTTTTTACGATTTAAAAAGTATTTTATAGAAAATTATACAAAATTTAATTTCGTATTCAATTTGCAATTGCGAAAAAAAAATTAGATCATCGCTGACATTACCGGATATACAGTATTTGAATAAGATAATTCATTGGATATTATAGACTGATGTCAATTCTGTGAAATTAGGGATTGTCTTAGTATTATGAAAAGTGGGTTAATAGTATAACCGCCGGTTTTGTACCGTATGGGGTATTTTCTGTCCCGGGCGATTACTTGGGAATTAGCTCAACACTCGCTGTATTTTCCACATTTATTCCAGTTAATAACACAATTATACAAACAGTTACTCTCCACTCCGTACACATTAAAAAGGGGGAACTCGCTTATTAATAATTCTAACTTAATGTTAACCTACATATGACAGTGAGGGAAAACGTAACGGATTAGACGGACGACTTGTATCTTGACTCTTAACCTCTATCTATCGAACTCTGACTCTATTCAACTAACTTCAAACATCTCTAAAACATATAATATTATATTACTGGCGTGACCCTCTAAATAATTGACATGTATAAATCACCCAATCAGAGAATATATTTCTTGATCCTAACTGACCATCGTACAGGTAAACGCCCATTTATTCACCTGCGTTAATCCGCTAATTGTTATGTAATTGCATTAACTCTATTAGTGTCAAACACACATTTCTTAGTTGAAACCATTGTCCTTCAATCCCGCCTTTCTAATAAGTATCTTTCCCAAAGCTACACTTGATTACTTTGATGTCCTATTTCTTTGTTACAGTTAAGGCGTTTGATAAACATTAATTTACATTCTATCACATCACAGTCAGGAGGAATTTCACGATAATTAAGAAGAGTGAATAACGTTAATTTACCAACAAGCTAAACTATAGAAAATAGTCGGAACATGTAAAATATACATTTTACATGGTGATAATAGCATAAGTTATGTAAACGTTAATATCATTCTTAAAAAGCCGATATATTAACCCCAAAAAAATCATCTTCATGTTTATTTTTTTTCAATATCTTTTTCAGTTTTCTTGTATAATTAAGAGCATCTGAAATCTGTGTTAATATTGTCTAATTCAACATCTACCGGTCCTCAGTCAGATGATTTTTTTTGTAAATTTGTTTGATCTTATTCATTATCCTAGGTCTAGATACATATAAAGAAAGACATTTTAAAGGATATGATTGGGAAAATGGATTTGATTTTTTTTTTAAAAAACGCACACAATAATATATTAGGGTATGTAAGCAGGTTTATTCTTCTACGAGACTATGACAGTCATGAAAACGTTATAAAGACTGAGAAAATTCGATAATCCTACATCGCCATGGGGTTTCCCATTAGTTTAATTCAATTGAATCCACGGTTTTTTGCTACGGATATTGAATCTTAATCGATCAAGTCTTTGTGATGTTTCATTTTGATTCTATAACTTTAATGCTATTATTCAAATCAAGATACTAAGAAGAAAACATCGGAGAAATGAAAAGATGATCAATATTGTAAACGGATTAGTCTACCGTGTTCTTTTTTATCCTTGGTTACCTTTTATTTAAATTTTTTATTACCATGGATTCTTCCTATGCTTGTATTTCGTACTTGATGAGACTTCTTCATTTAGTAGTCAATAGAGTCTCTCTCTGTGCTATATTACTTAATGATATTCTAATAGAGTGTCCTTTTAATTATACTGATATTTCAATATAATTATGCTTATACTGCATTATGTGATCATTGTCCTCTAAAATTATATTACATGATGACAGTTTAACATGTTATGCCTAATGCATCTTCTTTATATATGTATTATCATACTAACGTGATTATCATCAGATAGTTGAAGGAATCATCCTCGCCGATGGGCTTACCGCCAACTGTGACTGGTGATCCTCTTTATCAATTCTGGGGTTTTTTTCAGTTGATCTTAAGTCCTTTTCCTGCTGATGTTTTCACTAGGCGAGTTTTGTCCTGCATTTGACTAAGGTGCGAAATGAGAGCCAGGTCATCAGCAAAGTCGAGATCGTTGAGCTGCGCCAGGAGTGACCACTGTATACCAATGTTCCTGTCTGATGTTTTAGTCCTCATGATCCTGTCAACTATCGAGAGAAAGAGAAATGGTGACAACAGATATGCCTATCGAACACCTTAAACTATCGAACATCTTGTCAGCATGGGCAAACCTAGATGCCATGCCTTGGTAGGTGTTGTGGATCAGGGAGAGCGTTTCGGGTACTCCATAGTGTTAGTATTTCTACAATGCCTCTCGGTCCACGCTGTCGAATACTTTCTTGGAGTCGATGAAGTTAATATGGGGGGGGGGGATTTTCATTCCCTCACTCAATAATGTTACTCAGACCGGCTATCTGATAAGCACATGATATGTTGCTTCTATAACGAGACTGCTTGTCCCAGAGCTTTGGGTTAACTGCCTCTTGCATCCTCTCGAGAAGGATCCTGTGGTGTACCTTGCCACAATTCCCCGATAATTATTAAAGTATATCAAATGTTTTTGGCAGCTTAATTATAATGTCTTTTTTTTCATCCCTCCGGAATGTTTGCAACCATCCAAATCTGCTTAAGGTTGTGCAGGATGTTAAGAATGTTAAAAGCTGTCTATTTGTCAGCATTGATGGCTTACGCTAGTATCTCATCAGGTCCTTTCGCTTTTCTACTCTTGATTGCGTTGATTGGTCTTTGATTGCTTGTTGCAGTCGACCGGCTGGTTGTACGTGTGGAGGTCTTTCTGGTGTTAGTCTATTTAATAGTTCTTCAAAGTGTTTACCATCTTTCCAATTGTTCCTGTGTTATTGTGAGAAGGTCCTCTACTTTGTCCTTCACTGCCTTGTTTTTTTTTTCTGCTGGAACTCGTTAGAGAGCTTCATGGTAACCAAATGCACTTCTCTCAAGTTTCCTTGCCCCGCTGCTTCCTTTACTCGTTTGGCCAAGTTGTCAAATGACAATGTAATCCCGTTTTATCTTTCCTAAATAAATGTTTTCTTAATTTCTCTGTCTGTGGCTGTGTAGTCCTCTTAGCTTTTCCTCCACTTCTTCCGCAGACGTACAAGTCAAAAGTTTTCAGCAAAATTACAGTGTATCCATCTGGACGATGACGTGTCCCTCTGGCGAGTTCTCTTTTATATTGTTTAGTGCTGTGTTCTGATGTTTTTAATAAATATGTAAACCTGGAAATGAATTTTTATTTTTTAGGCAAATAGAATAGGAGCTAAGCGACAAAAGTGGCAAGAGCTATTTTTTAGTTGTTTCTTTTGTAAACTTCATGTGCAAGCATGATATACTGTCATTTAAAGCTCATTTTTGCATAAAGTCCATTTTCAGTTTTCTTTTTTTGTTCCTTCCCTACATCATACAACTATTTTCGTTCCTTGCTCAAAATTCAACAAATGTTTGCGGAGTTTTCTCTTGCAGCGGCCATGTACTTTCTTCTGAATCTTTGCAACTTGATTCTTTTGGAATTGGAAACTTGTCTCGTGGTGCTCCCGCCAATCTATCTCTTCATTCTATACACAGGCGCCTGTCATTAAAAAAATGACGACCATGTCGAACCTTATTATTATCATAGTACTGTGTAGTATCTCATTATATCCTGTGATCCTATACTTAACAGTTTTCCCAAAATAATCCTTGTAAGTTGAAATTGTTCCCCTTAGATCGTTTCAATTATCTTTCCATGCGCTGTAGAATGCATTTGTTAAACAATTAACGTTAAATGTTGATTAAAACAGCCTCTGCTGAATTTTTGCTTAGCATTTTTCTGGACGTTAAATTTTCTTTCCTTATTTCTTTAGAAGTCTTTTTCTGGGTGTCAGGACTTGTTTTCCATCATCTTGACCATAATTCTTTAGTTTAAGGTCAGACGACACGTTCCTCGAGAATCTTTTTTGTATCTCCTTGTAATAAAGAGTTCCAATAAAAAATATTAATTTTATAATTACTTTAAAAATGATCAAAATTTACTTGAATTTGGTTATATGTGTACATGGTCGAGTGGTTAGAACCGTGGCCGTTATCTGCCAAAAGCGTATAGGTTCTAGAGGTCGTGAGTTCAAAGCCCCGCCCCGGCGGAGATATAGTTCTAATTTAGTGAATTTTGCTGTGCTGTAGATGTATTTATTTTATATCAGCAATTCAAGTGAATTTTCAAGAAGATTATAAAGGAAATTGCACAGTCTAGTATTTTGCAGAAATGCCTGGTAAGGTACCCTAATTTTTTGCAAGAAAGCTTGTCAAAGTAGTAGTAAACCATTAACAAATTCCTGGAAAAAGTTATCTAATATTGAGGAACGTGTCGTCTGACCTTAACATCTTTGATTTTAGACATTGTCAAGAAATTGTCATCTCTCTGCGATCCAGGGTTATGTTTTATTTAATTCATTCAGTTTTTCAATTGTCCATCTACACTTTGCTTGGGTTCGACTAATATCCTACGTCTAGTCAGTTGCAGGAAATTAAAGGGGCTTAGACACGATTTGAGCTCAATTTTCCCCCAATTTTTTTTTCATTTTAATGCCTACAATGGTCAATATGGATGTTTTTTTAATGTTTTGTTATTGAGTTACAAGCGGGTTACTGAGGTGAGAATTCTTTGTTTTGTTAAACCCCTGTCACACCGGAGCTGCGTCCTCACGGCGATCCCGCTGCGTCCTTAAATAATGTAAAACGCCAAGGTAAATGCAGTAGTCTCCTACAGCGCCGTAACAACGCAACGGCATCTTCCTCCGTCGCGGTGGGATCGCCTTGAACATTTTAGACCGCCATGCGACAGCGCGCACTTTGAACATGCACAAAGTACGCGCCGTGGCTCTGCGTTCTGTTAAACACGCCGTAGAAGCGTACTGAGGTCGCCGTGACAGCGCCGTAAGATCTCCAACAGCGCCACGAGAGCTCCGTCGGCGAGCTCAAGGAACGCAGTGTAGACGCAGTGATATGTCAATTGCGCTTGCACGGAAACCTCACGGAGTCCTTTGGGATCTCACTGCGTCTCTATCGCGCTCTCACTGCGCATCCACAGCATTTGAACAAGTTGTTTTTCATTTGGCTGCGTTCACACAGCGACCGCAAAGAGATGTTGCTGCGTTCATCGCGCTCTCGTGACGTTTCTTCTGAGTTTATACCGCGCTACAACGGCGTTTTTAGTGCGTTGTCATCAAGACCACGAAAAGTCGAACAATGGCTGTTGTATAATAGCAAGCGATGTAATAATTATCAAACTGGATGTAGATGACTACTAGTATATTATGTAAAAGGTAGCATTTGCTAAAATATTCCAAGACCTATCAATCGACTAGATGGAATTCATAACATTTGGTTCGGATGTTTTCACATCTTTTTTATGTTTTCTAACAACTAATAACGGATCTTTTTTGTAGACCTGACTACTAAGAGTTTTGTCCTAGTCCTTCACAAATTGGTTAGAAGTAGTTCTGCATGTTTCAATTACAATGTACCTTTTCATAAAATCAAAACAATTTTTCAATCATTTATTTACTAGTTGTAAATTCTTGTTTGTTTCCCATACAATTGTACAAATTAATACTAACCTAACAAGAAGTAAAGAACGTCTTGTGCACGCAGTCAGCGCGCAGAGCATGCCGTGGACGCGCGGTAAAAACTCTTAGCACGTCGTGAGCGCTCGGCGGAGACTCGGCGAGAGCGCAGTTAATCGGCGCCAAGTAGAACTCAGTGGAAACGTAGTTACACGCCGTGGGAGCTCCGTAAGAACACCTCGGTCGCCGTGACATCTCCACTTGTAAAATTTTCAAATAAAACTGTACATTTTTTCTGAATTTTCCTTGCGATCCTAGGGCGATTCCATGAATTTTACAACGCCGTGAACACGCCGTGGGGACGCAGCTTGGTGTGACAGGGCCTTAAACAGAGCTCGTGTCCTGTTATTGTTTACAGTGGTATATTTGTTATGTTGGTATATGTTTCAATCTAATGTTGCTCTTTGTTGTTGATAAAATTATTTATGAATACGTTGGATCAGTTAACCTTGTTTTCCACAATTTATTTTGTCAAAGATATGGAAATTTCTTAACTTTTCATTATTTGTTGTCAAAATAGTATATATATAGGATCTCTCATGATTTGCGATGGTATATGATTTTTATCCAACGAGTTGTGTGTTTTCTATCCCCGAGCCTTGGCGAGGGGATAGAAAACACACAACGAGTTGGATAAAAATCATATACCATCGCAAATCATGAGAGATTCTTTTTATCACATGTTTTACGAAGTATTTTGTTAATCCCAATTTCTTCTGTAAAAATTGTGATTGTGAGCCGCACAACACATTATTTACAACACGTCAACAACGTTACGCATGGAAAAAAAGTTCCTTGAAGTATAACAAACATACATTCATTTTCGAACATTTTTTTATGAATTCATGACAAATAACTGAAACAACATTAAATATCTCAACACCCCTCAACCGAATTAATTATTTACTTTTTCATTCTACGTCAATCAACCGTCTAAACCTACGTAATGATTAACTATGACGTCACGTGGCGTAAGAACACACAGTGGAATTTCAAAAATATCCCATGAGTGATATCCACCGTATATTGGGATAAACATGTGATAAAATGACCTTTGTTTACATAACAACGACTTCTTTCCTCTGTGTCTCGCTTGTAACATGACTTCTAACATTCAAGTTTTGTAAGTAAACTATACATGTAGCTATTTTATGCATAAAAATAAAAAACCAAATTTTCATCAGAAATCCTGTTTCGGTCCCTTATATTTGTATTCGTTGAATAGGTCAGTCTACGTCATCGTGAGTTGTTGACTGATTAAGGTCCCGGAGAGATTCTTTTATGAACCATTTTAACAAAACCTTGGACTTTCGGTCATTTCTTTCATCAAAACAAGTTAAAATTGACGCTGGTTTCGAGTAGAATATGCATAGGTTGCGTAGTCTTAGCTCTAAAGCCAGCAAATTTTGTTGATATGCCAATTTTTTGGATATGCCATGGGTACATAGTAGCCCCCCTTTAAAAAAAAAAAAAAGAAACGTTCTCCTTCCCGTAACCTCTTTTTCTTTCTATATTCTGTATGTATATATATATATGCTTTTGATATCTGCCATATTAAAGCTAGATTTTACAAAATTATATTTCATATTAATACAGAAAATATTTTTGTGCTGTATCTGGGGATAATTTTATACAAGTTCCTTTTATTTTCGACCGTTTTCTACTGGCAATTAACGTTTAACGTTACACATGTCATTGATCAAATTGAAAATGTTGAATTTTAATTGCTCTACGTATTTTTGTACATGAAAATCTATTTAATGTGGAAATGCTGTTTTGATGTCTTTTTTATGTTGTTTTGTGTTTTTGCTTGTTACATGTAGTTGTTTTTTGGTTATGTTTTGTTGTTTGTTTGTTTGTTTTTTGTTTTTTTTTTATTTGGTTTGTTTGTTTTTTTTTGGTTTTTTTGGGGGTTTTTTTTTGGGGGGGGGAACTGTGTGAAAACACAAAAAATATGTTTGATAAGCAGACAGGCTCATGGAACAAGATTACAACAATTTTAGTCCTAAAGCAGATATATCACATGTAAATGCTTTTTTCCGGGAAAAGTTTTTTCTCTATGTGGTTTTACCCTTTTTGTGTGCATTAATTACTTCCTACAGACGAAACTCTTAGAAAAATGTGACTTAGAATGATGTTTTAACCACTGCCTGTCTCTTTTTCTGAGAAAAATGAAGAGATGATACATAATGACAAGCTTTTTTATCTATTGAATATTGTGGGTATTAATCAACGCGCGTTGGTTTAGCTGTAAGGTAATGACAACTTACGAGCGGATATCGATCGCGCTGCTAATACCTGCCAATGTTTTGTACAGTTTAGCTTTGTTCAGCCATTCTTGGTTCCAGTTACCAGACGTATCTTACGGTCTGTGGGTTGCTAAATACTGTGATTACCTGTCATGTCAAATAATACCAGCTTTCTTCACTGAGGAACCAGGTAAACGATCTGTAATGAGGATAGACTAATCCTACTAATGACAGATGTATTTTTCTGTTTACATTCTAGATATACGATTTTAGTTATTCACATGTTCAGTTCTCATTATCTGTAATCCATCGGTTTACGATTTATGTGTAAGTGGTATTTTTAGTTTTTGAAGCATTAATTTAGAGTCATATTTATGTTTCAATTTTGATCAATAGATCATTGCAATGAGTACTTAAGCAAAATGCAAGTCATCGTTCCATGTCTTGCTCTAAAGGACATAATGATAAGACTTGAGAAAACATTGCAATCTTGATTGTACACAAAAATAATTTCTGTACTTGTTTCTTTACTTCATCATTCCCCCCCCCCCCCTTGTTTGTCAATATGACGAACACATTAAGCATGTTAAGTCCTACAAGTTTTAACTGGTAGTCAGAGTCTCTGACGCGGAGAAAAGGCTTGCTACATCTGTTATGAAATATTATCTAAGTGGACCTTCTTTGCAATTTATCTATCTTAATTAATCTACTCTTTGATAAAGAAGTCTGAACTTTAGGTTAAGTTATCAAGCAGTCTCCTCTGTTCCTTATGCCCAATGTGATTTTTTTTAAACATATATAATTTTCAAACAATTTAAAAAAAAAGAAGAAAAAAACAAATTATTGGAATGAATTAAAATGATAATATTGGCATGTTTTTATGTATCAATTTCCACCACAACATGCCAAATACCACCACAATGCATGCATATGTGTCTTTCCTATTTGATAAACCACTGCAATATACCTGTGTATTCTCTTTTACAGTATGGTACCATATTCTACAAGGCCTAAGCTTGTTTGGCTGGTCTGGAATGATGATATCATTAATTCTTCTAACCTCCAAGAAGTTTGACACCAGTATTCCAAATACATGGAGATATCACAAGCAAATGACTGTGTCTGTACTGTGTATTGTTTCCGGTAAGTAAAATGGTTTGAATGTACAATAATCCTACATGTAAATGTATATATACAAACCACACCTGAGCAATTGTTTTTTTCGACATCCAAAAAATGGAACTTTACTTTTAAACACTTATAGTACACACAATGTAGTTATAACAGTAATATCATGCTCATGATAATATTATATTCAAATAGGTTGCTGTCATTTTCAGTTTGGTTAGATTTCAAAAATTTCAGAAATGTTTTAATTTTTCAGTGTTTATCATTTCCTTGAGTTTGGTGATGTTCTACGGTAAACTTGACGAGTCGCATTCCTCTGCTACCCCCAAAGTCCAGTGGTCGGCATTCCTAGCAGCAGCAGCCTGTGTTCTACAGTTCTGTGCCGGACTTTTACTCACTCAAACGTAATTAATTGCAATCTGTAAGAGTGTACAGTTGTTATTCTCATGACGAATGGATAATAATACATGTAATATACAGGTTTTTACGGTTAATAGGGTTTTGTTTTTTTCACCTTCATTATAAAAGGTGAACACAGCATTCTGCCATCACATTTGGGGTAGAATTTTATGTCTTTTATGGGGATGTTACTTTGTAGTGATTCTCAACATTTTTTGTCATGTATTGTTCTTTTCGAGATGATCATATTTTGGAAATCTAACACCTGTGCAATAATATTAAGAAATGTATTTATGCAATAATATTATAGATCTGCATGTATTTTATACTTGGTTTCTGATGTTATTAGTTTTTGTTTGTTGATGTGTTGGTTTAATTTACATTTATTTTGTTTTTTTGAAGGGGTTGTCATTCTAAACTGTATGTACAATTCCCCACTTGCTCAAGTATTTTTGTTGTGAAAAATAATACAGATTGTGAAATTGTGAAAATAATTAAAGAATAAAAGTATATTTGGTTTTCTATTCCCATAGTTTTTCTGATAAAGAAGCAATTTGCAGTTATTTAGAAAAAATGATATCTGAAGATCATCAAAAGCATAGAACAATGAGGGAAAAATTGAAACACAAAGATGAAGACATTGCTGTAGAGACCTTGTTATTAAGTTTTAGAATACAACTCGGTGTATATATTTTAATCTTTTGATTATTTTACAAGTATGTGAAAATGAAAAAAATGTATTTGAAACT
>NC_069113.1:21207500-21222500 GCF_025612915.1 Magallana angulata | reverse complement strand
TAGGTTAATCAATTTTAAAAATATATAAATTGAGAAAAATATTTTCATGTTTATTCTATTCAAAAGGATGAGCCTAAGATTGCTCATGCAGCTGCCAAGATAAGTAAAAGCAACCATATTTCCTCTCTAAAAAAAAAATAAAAATTCAGGGTTTGAAGCATTTGCAGTAAACCTCGTTTTCTTAAAAGTGACCTGCTTCAGGGCTTCTTTGACAAATATTGTTTAGACTCGAAAGAAAATGGGATTCTTTCAGCATTTGGCAAAGGAACAGAAAATGATCTCAACTCCACGTGCCATGAGAGATTCCATTAAAGTGCCAACAGATCTTTTATCTTTTCAGCCTGTGCATTATACAGGTTTTATGTATTTCTTTTATATCATCCATGAAATTTACAACTGTTTTTATAAAGCCTATAGATACACCAAGTGTAATTTCAATAATTATATGATTTTTTAAATACATGTACTTAATAAACACAAGACAACACCAATTAAATCCCTTTCAAATTGCATGTTCCTTTTTTGATCTAATGTCTTTATTCTTTCCCCCTCCCCAATAAAAAAAAAATGATGGATTAATGAATAATCCACATTCATGCAATAATAACATAAGCTTGCTCTCCAAACTGAAATGTTTTGGAGTTTGTTTGTCAATAACATGTGTAATGATTTCCAGTTCACTACACAAAGCTCATAAGCAGCTGTTAGCGGCATTATTGGAGGTTATTACCTCCCCTTGTTTCCCCATCATCAAGGTTACGCAAGAGAAAACCCCAAAGTGTTGACTTGGTTATATGATGGAGTGTTTTGATACTGTTATCCAAGTTTTTCGAGTATTTTTTAAAAAGTTCCTAGACGCTTAGGAGATATTGTTTATATTTGTAATTATCTGTGTATCTTATCATGACATCTATGACGAGACCCAGACTATATGCAGGCTTCCACTATGATGTAACACTGTGAAACAGGCCGGAATTCAAACAAGTAGCAATGAAGAAGCATCTCTTTATCAATGCATATATCTAAAATTGTTCCTGCGGTATATTACACAAGTCATAACATGAAAAGAGCAATTAACTTCCCAACTTCCTCTCTCTCCCCCCCCCCCCCCCCCATTTCCATTTCTTGCTCCCCCCCCCCCCTCCCAATTTTTTGTGCCATCTTGAAGGCAATGACCTGTAAAAATAAATCACTAGCTTACATTTTAAATTGAAAATTGTAATACAATAGATTCCCTGTTACTGAAATTCTAGATGGTATCTGTATTTTTATAAGCAGACACAGTCTAGTTAATGGAATAAAAGTGCTTACATGTATACCCTCTCATTGTGAATCATTCTGTAGGGTTTTCAGTGGTTTTAATTAAACATCCCCAAATTGCTTAATGTCAGACTTAGGGTTTTGCAATTTTCTTTCGTAGTTATTGCATCCAGAGTGGAAAGCCTTGCAGAACAATAATGCAAGTAAAACTGAAGTTTCCAAGAATTTAATGAACAAATCTTGCTGGGTTGATGAGCCAAACCTAACGTAATGGTTGAAGTCTTATCTGCCGCCCTATTCCTATTGATTTGACAAACTAACACCAATAAAAAAAAAAAGATGCATTATGCCAACAAAAATCAATTACATCAAACCCATTCTTTTGATAATGAAACACAACTTTCAACTCCAGGCATGATGAATTTTCTGACTAGACAGCCATCACTTTTATCATAAGTGCTTGACCTCTATCAAATGACATACTTTTTTGAAACATTTTTTCTCTTATTTACGGTAGTTAAAATCTGCACTTTTTATACTCGAGGGGTAAAATTTCAGATTCATACAGGTTGCAGATTTGCAAATGGGAAATCGTTAAGAAACCAATTGAGAAACATTATCTCCTTTTGTAAAGACCCAAGTGTGGCAAACGCAGGAATGATATTTGAAACAGGTGTGAATTCAAAACACACGCTCATACTCATCCCTGCATATTTTCGCGTTATTCTTTCCATATTTTTTGTGAGGGATTCTTGGAATTTCAAGAGCCATTTCTCTAAAGTAATAACAATTAAATCAACACGAGATAGTCTGGCTCTTCTTCATTTTCAAGAGAAAGGTACAAGCATGCAGTTCAAAATATAGGTGCATACAGGTATAAAACATTTGCACATATGCCGCAATTCTACACAAAGCACACAAGTGCTTAAGAAAGACATTCATACATATCTTAATTCTTTAACAGTGTGTATAAGAGATGAGAATATGAACATGTTTATACCTATATACCACACGTGTTCACCAATTCATTTATATACTATGAATTCTATGTTAAATGTGAGAATAGAAAATACATGTACATATCTTTATATTACATGCTTTATACTACATGTGTACACATAAGAAAACCAGCACAGGTGTGCATTCATCTTTACCTGTCTGTGCCTCTCAAAGTTTTTATTTGTTTCCTCTGGTTTGGGGTTAGGATCTGGCTTTTCTCTGATTTTCTCCATGATGAAACAGTGGACTCTTTTGACGGCTTCTACACCCCCCATGATCAGGCATACCCTCTCGGTCGTTCCTGAAAAACACCACAAAGTCAGTCTTCATTATCTCACTTCAGCTGCTCATGCATTCCAGACCCTGATTCATATAGATCATGCACATATAGCATATGGGCAATGACCATCACACATTTCTTATTACCATACGGCTTAATATCCCAACAGATACTCTTACTTGTCTTTTAATATTTTTGTCCCATTGTTTATTGGAAATTCCATAATGAATGCAATAAATTAATATCCACTATAAATCATGTGAAACGTCCCTCACAAATTTCAAAATTTCCCTTTTATTTTTCGGACAGCTGTGAATTATTTGAACTTGGAACAAAAGTTTGATGCTCACGATTTTATATTCCTGTGATCCAATAAAAACTGAAGGAATCGCAGAATTAAGTAATCGTGTAAAATAAGGAATTTGCTGTATCCAATTCTAAACCAATTTTATCAGACAACGAGTCCGTATGCATATTACAGAAAATTTTGATTTTTTTTGGTTACAATACTCTTTGATTAACTGTAACCCTTAAATAAAACATCAAAGCGTTATAAGTTTTCATGTGCTGCTTCAGCACTTTAGTTTGCTGGGTACTGCTATTTATTCAATACAGTACATAAAGACTTTTTCTCAATAATTCATCATTGCTTTGAACTGTTGAGATGATATTAATGCCTGATACTCCAAATATAAGGATGCATTGAAGCAAGAATTTCTAGTTGATCACAGATAGAGTACTTTGCATTCGATTATAACCATCACCTCTGCACCCAGACTGTGAGTATCGAGTGAGGTTTTATGAACTTTCTGTTGTAGCAACCATTCAAAACAAACAAATATCTTACAAGCAATAATATGCTTCATAAATAATGCAGATTTTTCTCAAATTCTCTCTGTCATCCATTTATTCTCCTGAATTTCATATTCTAATACTAGTGCTTCATCTGAACAACAGAAATTAATCTATATTCTCACAATTTAATACGTTCAAGTGAGCAAAAAAAAAATTCCGACTAAATTCTAACCAATTTTAGTTTTAAAAGTTTGTGTTAGTGCTTGAAAAAGAGACACGTCTATTCAATAATGTAATCAAAGCCCTGTTGAGCCTTCTAAGATAAAAAAAAACTACAAAGTTAAAGGCTCTGAAAAAGGGAGACATTGTTGCGACTATTCAATGACTAGGCCAGCTCTTACAAATAGCCTTACAATGCAAATCTCCGGCAATATTTATAATTGAAGAAGGAGAAATAAAAGTCTTGATTCCCCTGCTTTTATTTTAATGGGCATGTGTTGGCTCACGGTGACGAATTGCTACAGGGGGAGAGATTAAGGGGGTGAGTGTCCTGGCGCAGGGCCTTTTAAAGAATGTTCAGCATTAATAACTGGAAGGTGTTGGTGTGAATAAAACACGTCAGCCCAGTGGCTGAATGGTGGGACAGACAGCCTTAGTTTATTACATCAGGTCCTAAATCCCCTCTAAACTTTCTTTCTTGATTTACATGTCCACCCATATCTGGGCTGTAATGTTTGTTACACGTACAGTATAACTATATATAGCCATAAACAAAATAAAGACAAGGACATGTTTCAACTCGTTGTGGGTCAAGTTCTATCTCAGCAGTCAACATGTTTATCTTCAATTAACAAATGCACGTAATTTGTACCTAATTTCATATCACAATTATGTAATTCATTAAATAATGGGCTCCTATTGTGAAGGACATATAAAACAGCATTGCAGGTTTTCCTGCACAGAATTAACAACGAAAAGTTGCTGCAGCCTTTTAAGAACAGCTTTCTTTGCTAATTGCTTTTTAAAAAAGATAATTTCAAGGGTAATAGTTTTCACTTTCATTTATAAATACCATTTTTCAAAGCAACGATGAATCAGATGACCTTGTTCTTTGACCTTACAAAAAAACAATTAATGCCATCCTAGGGCAATACATTTATATTTTATGTAAAGCATGTCATCATAGTCCGCAATCAAAAAAGGTGTCATTCTTGAGCCTATAACCTTCAGATGGAAAGTTTATATATGTTTATACATCTTTGAGTCTGTTTTGAACACATTCATATTTGCTGGCATTTCAACGTTGTATATCTACATTAGCTCCCCATGGTGTAAAGAACCATGCAAGCTGCAGGTAACAAAAATGCAAGCAGATTCAAAAAAGAAAAAGATATAGTCTTCAAATGAAAGGTTTACCGACATACAAAAGCTGGTAAATTATTTCAGACTAAGCCGACTAACTTTGCGGTCCTGAATGCTTAATTAGATTCTTAACATAATGGACAGGCAGGCAGTCAGGACAACACTAAAATGAGAGAGTCAGGGCTGACCCTCCGTTATCTCCAAGAAGTTGGATCTATATAGGCTTTTATATCCATTTAATTACGCTCATCTATTGATGTAAGCACATTCAGGTGTTGAAAGCCATGACATGTAAAAATGAACAGGACATAAAAATGGCTACCTAATGTGGGACTATCATCATTGATGTTTCTATTCACAGACGACTCTCTTAGCCTGTCTATCTGACATATTCCATACCAAATAAAACAGAATTCGTTTCTACCATTATACTGCCTTTTCGTTTAAAAAAAAAAATACACTTCTAATTTTTTGTGGCTCTTTTTTATTTTTCATCTCGCTGACAAAATTTAAATGATTTCTTAAGATTTAGAAAATTTATGCAAACCTCATGACAAATTCCAACGACAAATACTTGTTTCAATAAATTATTCAAAATTCACTATGTTTAAAATTCTGTATTAGAAATTTAAAACATCAAGCAATGAATTAGCCATGCCATAGAAATTAAATTAAGCCTATTTGCATCTCTCTCTCTCTCTCTCTCTCTCTCTCTCTCTCTCTCTTTCTATTCCCTTAGTGATAAAAAAAACAAAACCTGCTGACTTGCAAACTAAATACTTGTTCCCTTCATTACAGATAACAATATGGACACATTCCTTAATATGTCTGCTGTCTTTTTTGTGAAGTGATCATTATCTTGTTAGAGAAACTAGGACATCAGTTTTGCTACCTAAGTAACATTGTTACATGGAAACACAGAGCATTTGTTGGTGATTGATGCCCTTAGGAAGGCTAATGGCTACTACACACTATACTCTCTTAAACAACACCTGGATATTATTGGGAGGAAATTCAATAGTTTCAGTCAGACACACACATTCACACACATTTATACCTAGATCCAGTTTTCCTCCTTTCTATTCATAAAGATTTCCTTTAGTAAATAGAAAATGATAGGACAGTAGGTACCCAATCAATGTTTGTATAATGTTCATCCTTGTAACTGAACCTTATTGTACAACAAAATACCAATCCCCCCTCCCCCACCCCCACCCCCCAAAAAAATAATTAAATTACATGGTGTTTTTATGTATTGCATTCTAGGTGCTCCAAAGTACTGGTCTGACTATTAAATGTACAATTGTATAATACACAACATGCCCAGCAGTGCTAGAGAAGTACTTCAGAACCCAGAGATTGCAGTGCTAAACATAATCCTATTTAACAGTATAAATCCCTCCCTGTTTCTTGCTCCTTTTGGCAATGTCCTGACAATATGATTAATACAAAATTCCTTTACTAAGCATGTTTAAAGACAGCCGGCATAAAAATGTTCTTGCTGTTAATCTATTAAATGTCCTGGTATTATATATACAGATGAAGAGATAGGGTATATTGGCCATTCAAGCACTGGCTGGCTTCCTTAAATGACTTTACAGTCAGATCCCTATAATAAGATTTGAGTTTACCCCTATTTAGCTCATTAAATAGAATTATTGCAGAGTTCCAATACAACTCTAGATTTTATGCAGTAACAAATCAAAAAAAAAATCTATCCCCCCCTTTCTCTATTCAAATAGCTCAAGAAGTGGTAAGACAAAATTTAATTAGCAAACAAATATTTTTTTGCCAGTAAGTAAGAATGTGGAGTGCCTTGAAACCATTATGCACATCCAAATGTTTTTTGTGCCATTATACCTAAATGAGTTATGAAATAACTCTTTTCTTCTGAGGAGAAGAGAGGAGATAACATTAAATATCCTAATCCATAAAGACTCTCTGATGTACGCTGCAGATGCACAAATTATTATGCAAGTAATTTAGTATATATCATGACGTTTGCTGAACACATGTGCGTGTGTGTGTGCGGGCACACACGAAACCTGTACAATCAAGTTTGTTCTTGTACAGTGCCACATGGATATACACATGTACAATTTATGTTAATGTGTACCAATAAATGCTAGATGGCATTATAGTTGTACTTATGATCATACCGAGGGCATATTGTAAACAGGAGAGATCAGGAAAAATATCAAGCCAGGCATGTACTTGTGTACCATAAAAGAATTGGCTGAAATTTAGACAACTGCAACATTCTTATTCTTGTTTTACACGTACATGTATAAACAATGAATATTGATGACATGTATATATGTGGTATGTAAAAAGATTAAACACGCAATCATAAGACTCTTCAATCCATTGAGAACTGTGCTTCTAAAACTACCAGTCATCAAAATAACTGAACAGAAATTAACAACTCAGAAAATTCACTTAACATTGCCCAGGCAAGCTTGAACCTGTTGGTGACTTTACATGAGACAATGTGAGATTTAAAAAGATGGATGTTTTCCTTGCCTACATTACTTTGGACTTGAGCATGCATCGAAAGCCCCTACAGGTAGTTTTGCTTCGAATCTGCCTGATAAGTACATATATGATCAATCAAAAAGGCAGTTCATGCCTCAATCAGCCATTGGCACATAATGTCTGAGAGAGAAAAAAAGGTCTATACACCTAAAGCCCCTTATCTTTCCGTCGTTGAATAGATCGTTCAATGTTTCATCGCTAAATGTGTTCTGTAATGATTTTTTCCTTCAAAGGAATCCCACACATACCGTTTCTGATGAGGATTTCGACTTGAAATTGGAAGCAGGTGAAAGCAGGGTAATTAGCGCATTAAACTGCACATCTAGTGTGAGAATATTGAGATATTTGCCTGATGCATGTTTCTATTCTTTCATGGATATATTGACCCAGATGGTACTCAGGAATTGCATCTCTATTGCATGGGGAGAAAAGGAGAAAAAAATCTATTGTTGCACTCTGCTTGGGAATGTTATGGCATGCTTCTAGAGATTTTTTTTAGTACCAGTTTACATGTCCTGCACAGCTATTCTTCTCCAACATGAAAATTCCATGAAGAAATGTCAATCAATTTTAATCATAAATGAGCAACAGGGCAAGAAAGTAGAACAAGAACTCATTTGTCTCTATAAAAAAGAAGCAACCAAAAACAAAATGACTGGAGCCATTTCCCCCCAGAGAAAAATCCATTATTCTTTCTTTTGTATAACAGTCCACCATAAAATTTCAATGTGTAAAACTTGACTGATATCAAAACGAAACACAATTCATGTCATGGAAAGTCGGTAATTGCGGGACATTAAAAACAGGACATTCAAGAATCCATTTAAACCAATGAACTTGAATGGGCCAATTGCTCAAGTGTTTATCTCTATTGTGGACCCTGAATGTACTGAATTTGTTTAAACATACATACATGGTAACTTAAGATCTCGATCTATTTCCCCAGTTAAACGAATCAGCGTACATACCTGTACATACCAAATTCTAACTACTGGTACTAGTAATATATCTCTATACAGCTAAGCCAAACAATATCGTCCCAGAGTTTATCAATATTAATTCCTCTGCCCTGTTGACCATTTTATGGATTACTGCTGTCATGGTAACCGGTTTTTTGCTTTACATTACATGCAGACATCATACATAGATCATGGCGAAGAATAATGTCTTTCTGGCGATGCAGTGAAAGCATGTCTTGTTATTCGTAATGAAGTTCTTTATATCTGCTTAAAGAGGAAAGCTAATTGTCTCATTACACACCAATTACACCCATCATAATGTATTGACCTTCTGTAAAATGAATGTATCATAACACTGGACTTGTAATGCTGGTTTTCTTGGTTGTCCTTGTTTTAATAAGGAAATATGCAAAAGGTTAACATTTCCCCACCCCACCACAAAAAAAAAAGATTACCAACACCTTCTTATGAATCTAATGCTGAATTTAATGTCAATGTTCTACTGTATTTCTCTTGTTTTAATTTTTATTTTTTTGAGGTTTTAAAAAATATTTAGACTGCATGCACAAAAATTTCAGTGACCGAAAACTTGAAAGTGTGTCATCTAAAAATCTGATTTCACATCAACAATTCCCATCTTCACAATATAAATCTTTCATTTCCTTCATTTAATGCCCTAAACAAATGCTAGCTGCTGGGTTTATCTTCAGAATACTGCTTCCTGTTTTGTTGCATACCTGAATAAATGTCATTTAGCTTTGGACATACCTGGGTAAATGTTATTAGCTTTGGACATTTTGATATTTTGACATACCTGGGTAAAAGTCATTAGCTTTGGACATTTTGACACGGGCGCCAGCCTCTTTCTGTACTTGGGCGATGGTTTCTCCTCCCTTTCCAATGATGGCTCCCGCGGCAATACTGGGCACTAAGATCTTAAGATGTACATTGTCACCTACAAATAAAAAGATATAATTTTCATAATAAGACACTGTCAGTTCTTCTCATTTTTAATTATCTACAAACAATGTCACCTAAACAGAAAAATAAGATTTTCATACTAAGGTATCGGTATCCCTCATTTTTTAAAATAAACTACGAACTACGTACAATATGTACAACTTTCTATGTAAATACTTTTCACAGACAGATAAATTAGCTTTATAATACATGTGTAATTATCAAACATAAATGCTAAAGGTGCTATCTGACTAACATTTCCCTTTTATCTATGCACTTTGTCTAATAACAGAATAACTTCATTGAATGATCCAATTCAAAGTTTTTTTCTTCCATCTTGCACTCTCTCAACCACTTTTTCCTGTTAGTGATAAAAGCCTTTTATCTGTTGCTAATTATCTAAAATGCTTAAACATACAAGGTGGTGAAAAAAAAATCAAACTGAAAGAAAAAAAAAACCCTGGCAACATTTATCTCAATTAAATGCACAATACTAACTATTTGTATGGCCTATGATTTAATACAACACACATGGCCCATAAAAATCAATGCTAAAGGAGACTTTTCATAATCAATGTAATGTTGGGGTCTGGACTGGCCATATTAGGAATGATGAAAGTTTAATGTGTTTCAATCAGGGTAATTTGAGGGCACCAGCCTCCCACTTCCAAGGGGAATTTCTAACCCCCACTAGTTGCATTCCAGTCCGCCAGTTTCTCCTGAGCCTGTGATATGAAAGATGGTTAACCAGCTTGAGCATAAAAGGTTGAAATCCTCTGTAATTAAATGCTTTCTTCAGAAGCATTTTCACTTCTGCTAAGCAGCAAATGCAACTCTCCTATTTACCAACGGATTAATGCTTCTGATTTCTAAAAGACAGTCTGGTATCTTGTTTGGAAGAGGCATCAATTGATTTTTTAAAAATCTTTTTACAAAATCTTAACTACTTTTGCTGAGAGAGAGAGAGGAGAGAGAGAGGAGAGAGAGAGAGAGAGAGAGAGAGAGAGAGAGAGAGAGAGAGAGAGTTAAGTTGTGCAGCAAATTCTTATTGACAGCTTACTGTATTAATAGAAAGTGTGGCCAGATGTTACTAGGTTAGGGGGAGGGGGAGAACGAGTGAAGATGCCTCAGGCCCCAAAGACAGTAATTCACAAAAGAATTCCGGTAGAGCACCCATCTGTTTTCACTTACTCCCCGCTGCCCCTTTACAGGAAGACACATGCTGGTGGAGAGGGGCAGCAGTGAGAGAGACTCGTTATCTAAAGCATGTGTCATAATCCAATCAGCTTACATCAGAGAAATACAACATATTTCATGAATAAGATGGGATCAGACTAAGCATCAAAGCTTCCATATATCTACCTATCTACAACTATTCTTGGCTCTTCCTTTAGCCAGAGACTAAGCACTGCACACACACTATCACACTTTACATTTTCTATGAATTTTTCGATTTTCTTCACATAGCTTGTTTTCCATTATTAATCATAATATATATTTTCTTCTGTTAAGCTGTGATGAATAAATATAAAAGATTTACTTCTTGCTCAGTTCAGAGACAATTCACTAGTTGCAATGAATATGAGATTTATTAATGCAACTTTGACATACTCTTCAAATGTGCCAGTAAAGTGTAGGCGGTTGTATCTATAATCTCTCAAGGTTGATAAATTGCTAGTTTTTATGACACAAGAGTAACGTGAGCCTATTAAAGTTTTCTTCAGTCTTCTATATGGGAACAAGATGGGAACTGAAAATATTCTTGAAAATTCAGTATCATAGGCCTTCTAGCAACTCTCTGTCTGCAAATCTGATATTGGGGAGGGTAATCTTTTGGGAGTCTAAAAAAACCATTGGGTACCTCACATTCTGACGTGAAGCAAGGAACCTCTATCTTATCATTGTAAAGATGCTGCTTTTGAGGATGTGCCTTCTCTTTCCATGGACAAATATCTGTTAGATCAATCAATTTTTTTTTTCACAGCAAAATATTTCTGCAGTGCTGCATTCCACATTATATCAGTGTAGTGCTTGTGGCATCCTTCGTGGGATGCTTGGTAATAACGTACACATGAAGCCATGACGGTTATTCCTCCCCGCTATTACATCTCACATCTTTGAGAAATCCCTGTGTATTTTATTTGGCATATTACACTGCAATTTCGGACAGCTGATACTGTCATTAAATCCTCAGTCAAACTGGACATCTGATAGTTAAGCCATCAAAATTGAATGATTTTCATAAACACGTGCAAAAATAATAATATATGAGGGGGACACTCGGATTGAACACTGGAATGATTCACTGAAAATTACCCCTGTTACTGCTAAGGAACATGTGATGTATGACGATGTGACAGTTATACACCTAGAGTTCACTTGAGGTCAAGGTGTGTCTAGGATTTCATCATCATCCTTCTTCCCCTGCAGCCTAGCGATACTTTATCATTTCATGTGCACTGATCAACACGCCTAGACAAATAATAATTTACACCCATTGCAGATGAATAATAAATAAAAGAAGAAGAAAAAGACACAATCATAATAAATCATATACTGCTAGCTTTAAAAGAACAACAAGAGGTCAAAATTTATTATCTAAATATTATCATTTGACAAGCCCCTGACTCAGTATAAAGAGCCCCATTGTTGGCCAATACAAAACCTCACTTCAATACAAGAGGTATATTATTTTCCATTTACCAAAACTTATCATTGACTCTCCTGACAGGAAATAATTAAACCCTATACAATCAGCAGCTTATCATCAAGTGCGAATCATCCTTCTAACGATCACAAGTTATCTACCCTGAACTTCCTCCATCCAATTGTATTCTCTTCTATAAAGCAAGCCAGCAGCAAGATAAATGATGCCAAACTCATCTTCAGTGGACCCTGGTCAAAAGGTCTTGCCATCTTTATATATATTAAAGGTTAGTATTCTGTCTGCAAATTGAGAGAAGATTACACAAGAATACTGCCAAGCAATTACCCAAAAGATCAATGATTTCTATTTCATTGGTACGCCTATCGGCAGAATCAATGCACAACCAGATCCGAAACCTCTCTCCGCGGAACCCGAAGATATTAGACCTGCCCGCATAATCAACTGCCATCCACTGTGTGGACTAGTGACTACAGATTTGATATAGGAGAGAATTATATTTCTAACAATCAATAACCAGTAATTTCGTTGATCTATATGTGTACACTCTGTGGATCCAAAGCAATGGACTATACCACATCTTTCCATACACACACACCAGAAGAATGGGCCCGTGATGGTATAGGTTTTCCTCCTACACCAAAGGGTCATTCTCCCAGGACCACTCTGTCAACCTGACAGGCCGCTATTGATTGGATTTTCTCCCAGTCCTCTTCAAGATTACTCCTTATTTTTTTTTTTAGCCTATTCAGCAAAATTTGTACTCATGATTGACACTAGTTGTGCATGCTGCCCTGACTATGAAGACATTTCTATGATAATTACTTTCTGACATGCATGAACATGACCTCTGGTAACCTATAGCTGCATCTGTCTATTTTTAAACATAAGTGTCTACACTCAAACCACATATCTTACAATCTGATTGAAACGCATTGATGCCTTTAAACAGTCAAATCTAATCAATGCTAATGAGCTGGTTTACTTTGACATTTCATATCTTGTGGGCATGAAAATTCATTCCCCCTTTCTGGAACTTATTTTCCTCAACTAAGTTGCACTAGCACTGCCATTGCCAAACATGTACAATGAACATAAATATATAAGAGTGAGTTTCCCCCGCGAGACAATTTCAATGATTCATTCCTGGAATTTCACAGACTCTAGCTGCAGTGCACTCCTCAAGACAACAAAAATCTGGCTTTGTGAAGATTGCCAAGATGTACTGCTCAAGTATATTCATCCTATTGTTCTTCCTAGTTTCTTTAACACAAATAGTCTTGCATTTATTTCTATCAGTTATCAAACAAATAAATCCCCAGAGTCTGGCACATTTCATCAGATCTATAAATAGCACTAGTTTACGACTAGTAGGGTTCTCAAAAACATGTCAACTCTTCAGTGAATTACTTATTTTGTGTTATGCAATATGCTGGCAAATATACAACAGCGCAGAATGTGTGATATAACACAGCAAATAAAAAAATAAAAACAGCACCAACACGTAAATAAATAAATGAAAAGACAGGGTGGGATGTGTTGTATTTAGAATAGGATGAATATGGGAGGAAAAGCAAACAAACTTTCACATACATGAATATACAAATACACATGTACACACACACACACACGACCACACATACAAGCCATGTTTATATGATAAAATGATTACCCATGACAGTGTCGCCGTTTGGTTCTTCAGTCATCATCTGATGAAGCTGGTCTGATGTACCTACAAAGGAAAGAGATGGCATAGTGAGGTGAAAATGACAAGGTAAAGAAATGCTGCCGTGAAACAATGGTCAATAGGGCGAAGGGGGATGTATGCAAGGGAAATCAAAAAAAAAAAAATAAGCTGGTTTCACCCATTGATGAAATAGCAATTTTTTTAGAGACCTATCAAAAAATCCACTGCCAAGAACATGTAAATAAGTACACAATGTAGAAATGCATGTACAAATTAGCATTGTAGTGTAAATTCCATTGGATGATGAAAAAGCAAGGACCTGCAAAAAAGATTCATATCATTCAAAACACGTCTAAGAAATGAAAATCAACAAAATTTAAGAAAGGTGTGGTAATGAAGGATAGATAGAGTTAAAGAGGAAAAAAAATCAACCTTGGTAATTAACCTAATAAGATTTTTTTTGCTTACTGTAATCATGGTAATAGCAAATTGGTGGGAAAAAATTGAGATACATCTGCTCCGAGATTGCTGCTAGCATGAAGGCGTGTGACAAGCTTGTGATGAGGGATGATCGAGTTAATGTCTCTATATACTCATCTTTAAATGCGTGTAATACGAAAAAAAATTATAAACTAATGCAAGGAGGAAGTAGACTTGTCATACACACAGAAAGAAAGCCCTGTGCTTGGGGTAAAGTGCTACCGGTGGATGAATTTACTAGTACAGACCGGGAATTGTGGAGCCTTTTCTCCCAGTAAGGATGCGACAGTAGATTTACTGTCAATAATCAATGAGCTTCACACGGGCTGCCTCAGTCACAGGGGAAACCTTACACTTCAATCCATAGCTACAGTAGTCACGGGAGAGATTGACTATTTAACTGTAGGTAGCAACTGACCAATCAACCACCCCTCTCTCAATACCTCAGCAATATAGAAACGGACCAACTCACAACACCACACCCCTCAACACTCCAGCAATGATCATATATAGCAACTGACCCCCCCCCCTCTCAGCACTCAAGCAATGATCATATGTAGCAGCTTACTGACCCCCTATCCCTATCCCTCCCTTTCTGCACCCTAGCAATGATCAAAAGTGGCAACTGACTGAGCCCCCCACCCCAACAATGATCAAGTTGCAATTTGTTATCAGACATATTAATTTTCTTCCTGTCCGATATATCTACTGGTATTCGAAGTTTTCTAATGAATCTGATTCTGCTTACAAATAAGTTTTGTTCCTGATCAACGGGACTATAAACTCATATCAAATACAACACGGGAAATAAAAAAGAAAAATATTACCTAGATAATTGCATATATCTGACACCTATATTCATTTCATATCATAAATAAATTTTTCCTCTGACTGGAAGTGTGGACAAAGATTCTCGCTGTCCTTTTAGTTATGATAATGTATATACAAGTACATAAAATAATCTTCAAACTTCCTTGTGTTTTAAAATTTTTACCTTAGTTGACAAAAATTTGTTGAC